>NW_027771315.1:0-294 GCF_054177405.1 Leptonychotes weddellii | reverse complement strand
TTTACAGGGGGTGAACAGAGTATTAGTAGTTGGGAAAGGTATTGTTCGTAGAGATGTGTCCTTCTATTACTGATCCAGTATTTGATTGTTTGGGAGTTATATTTTTTATCTTGAACCTGATTCTATGAATTACTATCTATGATCATGATTTTATGAATTGCTTTATTTTAATTTTTTTAATTTCTTAAATATAATTTTATTATATATTTTAAATTTTATATTTTAGTATCATTTCCTAGAATTGTAATGAGATTTAGAATGAAAGAAAATTACTAGATGTCTTCAGTGAAAAAC
>NW_027771314.1:0-294 GCF_054177405.1 Leptonychotes weddellii | reverse complement strand
TACCAAGAGCCAGCAGCTGGGAGTTGCAAGAAGAGTTTTAGAATTTTTCTAAAATGTGTAGCGAAGGAAAAGATGAAGAAAGGAAGGTCCTTTGACTTGCCAACAGTCCTCTTGGCCAACACACATTAAGAACAGTTCTGTTGGGGTGCCTGGGTGGCTCAGTTGGTTAAGCGACTGCCTTCGGCTCAGGTCATGATCCTGGAGTCCCGGGATCGAGTCCCGCATCGGGCTCCCTGCTCGGCAGGGAGTCTGCTTCTCCCTCTGACCCTCCTCCCTCTCATGCTCTCTGTCTCT
>NW_027771313.1:0-294 GCF_054177405.1 Leptonychotes weddellii | reverse complement strand
TATGATTTTCCTTGTGGTTATTTAAGAGTGCATTTTTTTAATTGTGGGTTTTCCAGTTTTCCTTCTGTTACCAATTCCTAACTTCATCCTGTTGTGGTTGGAGAAGATACTTCATATGGTATCTATCTTTTTAAATCTATTGAGACTTAATTTGTGGCCTAAAATATGGTCTATCCTAGAATATGACCCAAGTGTTCTTGAGAAGAGTGTGTATTCCATTGTGGTGGAGTGTTCTCTGTGTCCCTCAGATCTCTTTGGTTTATTGTGTTCAGTCTCCTATTTTCTTTTTTTTTT
>NW_027771312.1:0-3804 GCF_054177405.1 Leptonychotes weddellii | reverse complement strand
TCCTCCCTTCCTTCCTTCCTTCCTTCCTTCCTTCCTTCCTTCCTTCCTTCCTCTCTTCCCTCCCTTCCTTTTACTTCTGGAAGAGTTTGTGTAAGATTGGACTGATCTGTTCCTTGAAAGCTTGATAGAACTCAACTGTAAAGCCATCTACATTATGGGAACCATTCAGATCTTTTATTTGTGAGTCAAATTTGATATCTTTTTAGGAATCTTTTTGTCTAAATGTTTGAATTCATAGTTCAATCTGCAATTATGTTCCCTTTTCCCAACCCTAACATAGTTTCTTGTGTTTTTTTCCTTCTCTTTTTCCTTCATTAGTTTCACCAGAGGATTCTCTGCTTATCAGTTTTTTCAAAGAACCAGCATTTGAATTGTTGATTATTTTTATTGCCCCTTTCAACAAAGGCAGTAAAGAGAATGGTTAAGTATGGCAGATTTGGAGTCAGACTGCTTAGACTTGAACCCTTGTTCCATCTCTTAACTGAGAAACCTTGGGAAAGTTAATGTGGACAAGGAACTATGCCTTAGTTTCTTCATTTAGATACATGAGGATTAATAAGATAATATGTAGAAATTATTTATTTATTTATCTATCGCTATATATCTATTTATTTTAGAGAAGGAGGAGGGGCAGAGGGAGAGAGAGAGAGAGAGAGATTCTCAAGTAGGCTCCATGCCCAGCACATGAGCCCAATGTGGGGCTCGATCTCATAACTCTGAGATCATGACCTGAGCTGAAATCAAGAGTCAGATGCTTAAGAGACTGAGCCACCCAGGCACCCCTGTGGAAACTATTTAGAACAGAAAATATTTGGACAGTAAGTGTTTAATAAATGTTGCTATTATTATGATCCATAAACAAAAGTTAGAGTAGGTTAAGAGACTGTGGCTTTTATTTCGTGTATCTTTTCCTTTAGGCTCAGAACTTACTTAAAAATGAGTAAAGCTAGCAGCATTATTCCATCAATGGCTCTTTTATGGGGTTAACTTTGGCTGCTGGAATTGGCAGGCCCTCTCCTAGACCCTAAATTTATGATCAAAATCCAGCATTAAGGATCTGCTCTAATGAGCAGGGTTGGCATATATGTAAAGAGGGCATACAAAGATAAAGAAGGCCACCAGCTTCCCCCTCATAACTCTATTTCATAGACCAACACTTCTAGTCCTCTTTTAAGAGCAAAAGAGGAACAAAATGGATCAATAACGGAAAAGAAAGGCTATAAAAACGGTGGGAGAAGTTTTATAATATTATGTTACATGAAAACAAAATACCATATATGTGAATTATAACTATGTAACATAAACATGATTGTGAAAACCAAGAAACAATGTGCAAAAATAAAATCAGTATATGAGGATAATGGAATTATGAATGGTTTTTTTTTTCTAAAGATTTTATTTATTTATTTGAGAGAGAGAGAGAATGAGAGACAGAGAGCATGAGAGGGAGGAGGGTCAGAGGGAGAAGCAGACTCCCCGCCGAGCAGGGAGCCCGATGCGGGACTCGATCCCGAGATTCCAGGATCATGACCTGAGCCGAAGGCAGTCGCTTAACCAACTGAGCCACCCAGGCGCCCCTATGAATGGTTTTAAATTTAAACATTTTTTATGGTCATATCTTCTTTTTCAGTAAAAAAGGTATTAGAGCTTGAAATTTTCTCAGTAAAAAGGCATATATAAAAAGGTTCTACTATTACTACTATTTTTAAAAAGATTTTATTTATTTGCCAGAAAGAGAGAGAGAGCACACGAGAAGGGGGAGCAGCAGGCAGAAGCAAGTTCCCCACTGAGTAAGGAGCCTGATGCAGGGCTCAATCTCAGGACCCTGGAATTATGACCTGAGCAGAAGGCAGATGCTTAACCAACTGAGCCACCCCAGCATCCCATACTGTTACTACTATAAATATCACAGATAATGTTTATTTACTGCTCACATGTGCCAGACACTGTTCTAAGTGCTTTACATGCAAGATGTATTTAATCCTCATAAAAACCCTATGAGGCAGCTACTCTTATTAGCCCTATTTTGTAAATGAAAAAATTGTGGAATAAAAAGTTTAAATAACTGTTCAAGGTCACGCAGTTCTTCAGTGAAATGTAAAAATCCAACTGGATGGTTGAATAAATAGTGATGAATTTATACAGTAAAATGCCTCACAGATGTTAAAAGGAATATATTAGTTCTGTGTGTGTCAATGTGAAAAAAAATATTGGATAATTAGCCAAATGGAAAAAATAAAAATGCAGACAGAACAGTGAGTACTGTAATAATGTTACATGTGTGTCCATATCCATGTACATGTAAGGAAAATTATTCAGCAGAATGTGCCCTACGCTACTAATGGTGGTTATCTCTGGAGAGCAGAATTTTGGGTCATTTGAACGGTCTATATTATACTTATGCAATGTTTAAGTTTGTACAACTTGTAATAAAAAATGGTAAAATGACCAGACAAAAGCTACTACAAAGAGAGCTAGATTGGATCTTTCAGCTAAATTTTAAAATAAAGAAAAAACGCACCAGTTAGACCAAGCAGGAACAGATGAAAAGAAGCACCATTTATGGGGCACCTGGGTGGCTCAGTCAGTTAAGTGTCTGCCTTCAGCTCAGGTCATGATCCCAGGATCATGGGATTGAGTCCCACATTGGGCTCCCTGCTCAGCACGGAGTCTGCTTCTCCCTCTGTCCCTCTCTGTCCCTCTCTCCGCTCCTGCTCTCTCTCTCGCTCTCTCTCTCAAATAAATAAATAAAATCTTTAAAAAAAAGAAGCACCTTTTATGTGGTTAGAGGGAAATATATAATAGGCTATATGGTCTGAATATTTATAGAAAATTTAACTGATATGAATATGATTTAAAGTTAATCTTTTTGGGGTGCCTGGGTGGCTCACTCGTTAAGTGTCTACCTTTGGCTCAGGTCATGATCCCAGGGTCCTGGGATCTAGTCCCGCATCAGGCTCCCTGCTCAGTGCAGAGCCTGCTTCTCCCTCTCCCTCTGCCATTCCCTCTGCTTGTGCACTCATTCTCTCTCTCTCTGTCAAATTTTCTGAAAGAGCTCATCTTTGTCCCTGGCTGCCTGAAGAGCTGTTCCTCCACTGAACGGATCACAAACAAGTGCCTTGGGGGCGCCTGGGTGGCTCAGTTGTTTAAGCGGCTGCCTTCAGCTCAGGTCATGATCCCAGGGTCCTGGGATCGAGCCCCGCATCGGCTCCCTGCTCCGCGGGAAGCCAGCTTCTCCCTCTCCCACTCCCCCTGCTTGTGTTCCCTCTCTCGCTGTGTCTCTCTCTGTCAAATAAATAAATAAGATCTTTAAAAAATAAATAAAGTTAATCTTTTCATTTTAGATTTTGTTAAAAAACCTTCTAAAATGCACATGAAAAAGTGCTCAACATCGCTCGGCATCAGGGAAATCCAAATCAAAACCTCAATGAGATACCACCTCACGCCAGTCAGAATGGCTAAAAGTAACAAGTCAGGAAATGACAGATGTTGGCGGGGATGCAGAGAAAGGGGAACCCTCCTACACTGTTGGTGGGAATGCAAGCTGGTGCAGCCACTCTGGAAAACAGTATGGACGTTCCTCAAAAAGTTGAAAATAGAGCTACCATACGATCCAGCAATTGCACTACTGGGTATTTACCCCAAAGATACAAATGTAGGGATCCAAAGGGGTACATGTACCCAGATGTTTACAGCAGCAATGTCCACAATAGCCAAACTGTGGGGAGAGCCAAGATGTCCATCGACAGATGAATGGATAAAGAAGATGTGGTATATATATACAATGGAATATTATGCAGCCAT
>NW_027771311.1:0-294 GCF_054177405.1 Leptonychotes weddellii | reverse complement strand
TGAGCCGAAGGCAGTCGCTTAACCAACTGAGCCACCCAGGCGCCCCAGAACAAAGATTTCATAAGTCTTTGTTTGGCATTCTGTAATCCCTTCCTATTTTTATTTCCAACTTAATATTATTAGATTTCATAAGTAAGGCAATTTTCATTCTTAAGAAATACAGCAAAACCCATACACTCTAGACAATTAAGCAGTATTATTAAAGGCTTGATAAAATACATAGTATTTGGTCTTTAGAATATCTTTTAAAGTCTGTATATATACTAAATCTTTATATGTGGTCTTGAATATTTA
>NW_027771310.1:0-294 GCF_054177405.1 Leptonychotes weddellii | reverse complement strand
TCTCTTTGAGGTCCTTAGTTACTCCCCATGCAATTCATTCTTTGGTGGTGCATTTGTTGGCACTGACTCTCAATTTCGAGCCTGTAAGGAATGCTCTCACTTGTTCATTATCCAGTTTTACTGCTTGATTGCAGATCCCTTTATCATTTTTAGGGTAGAACTCTAATACTTTATTATAATATTTTATAGTATTTACTGAGTAAATGTTTTCTATTTCTGAATTCTGTGCCTTGTAGGACCCATCATTCCCTTATCAGAATATTTGCCCCACTGATTTTAAAACCCTCTGCTCTT
>NW_027771309.1:0-294 GCF_054177405.1 Leptonychotes weddellii | reverse complement strand
TTCCTTCTCCTGAATTTGGGTTTAATTTGCTCTTTACTGACCTCTTACAGTGGAGACTTAAATGATTTTAAACCTTTGTTGTTTTTTTTTGTTTGTTTTTTTTTTTAAAGATTTTATTTATTTATTTGAGAGAGAGAGAATGAGAGAGAGAGAGCACATGAGAGGGGGGAGGGTCAGAGGCAGAAGCAGGCTCCCTGCCGAGCAGGGAGCCCGATGCGGGACTCGATCCTGGGACTCCAGGATCATGACCTGAGCCGAAGGCAGTCGCTTAACCAACTGAGCCACCCAGGCGCC
>NW_027771308.1:0-294 GCF_054177405.1 Leptonychotes weddellii | reverse complement strand
TTACTGGAATTTTTAGGGCATTTATTTAACTTAGAAAAATAAACAAATAACCTAATAAATCTAGCTGACATCACAAAAAGGGAAGTCATTAATATATTATGAGGTTTTTCCCATGATGACTGAACTAAATAGCAACAGGGAAGTGGTCACGTGTCTCACTGTCCCTACCTGCAGGGTTGGTACATAAGGGGCTCCCCCCCGCGGACGGCGGCACCAGACCTCCCTCGCCTCCCGAGTCTCCCTCCTCGCTACTCCCTCCTGAGTCCTCTCTCCTGACGCCATGGGCTGCTGTGG
>NW_027771307.1:0-294 GCF_054177405.1 Leptonychotes weddellii | reverse complement strand
GGTGTTATATGCAAACAGTGAATCATGGAACACTACATCAAAAACTAATGATCCAATGTATGGTGATTAACATAATAATAAAAAAATTTTAAAAATAAAAATAAAAATATGCAAAGCATCCACTCCTGTGCTGGATCTGTCAGTTGGGGTCTACCAATGAAATAAAATAAAAATAGGTTGTACTTATACAATGGGAAGAATGAACCATTCGTATAATGGCTTTGATTTTGTATTTTGTTTTAACTGAGAGTATGATTAAATATGATGAAAATGGAGCAAAATGTTGATCAGTTG
>NW_027771306.1:0-294 GCF_054177405.1 Leptonychotes weddellii | reverse complement strand
CCGTATGACCCAACAATTGCACTACTGGGTATTTACCCCAAAGACACAGATGTAGTAAAAAGAAGAGGCACCTGCACCCCAATGTTCATAGCTGCAATGTCCACAATACCCAAACTGTGGAAGGAGCTGAGATGTCCTTCAACAGATAAATATAGATAAAGAAGGTTGTGGTCCATATATACAATGGAATATTACTCAGCGATCAGAAATGATGAATACCCACAATTTACATCGACGTGGGTAGAACTGGAGGGTATTATGCTAAGTGAAATAAGTCAATCAGAGAAAGACATT
>NW_027771305.1:0-294 GCF_054177405.1 Leptonychotes weddellii | reverse complement strand
TCAACTTGTCTGTATCCTGGCAAGTAGGAGAACAGATACTTATGGGACTCATGTAAATAAATATATTGCCATAAAAAGTAGTAAGACTCAGTAAAAGTATCTGTTTCAGAATTCTGAGGAATTGGTGAGAATCAGATACCATTTTCAAAAAATGTTTGACTTCAGTTACAAAAGCATCGTCTACTAAATTGAGGATTGGTAATAAAGAAGAAAGGCAAAGTGCTTCCTTATATACCAATCAGAAAATAGGACATTAAAACATTAACAGCAGGTGCCTGGGTGGCTCAGTCGGTT
>NW_027771304.1:0-294 GCF_054177405.1 Leptonychotes weddellii | reverse complement strand
TCTTGGCTTATAAAAGGCTGGGCAAATGCCTACATTAAATCTCATAGGACATTAGATTATTGGATATTAACGTAATGACTGCAAAAGGAAAAATGTAATCAGGTAAACATTAAAATAAATTGCAAAAAAACAATGTGACCTGCATGAGTGGTTCTCAGCCCCAGTACCTATTAGAATCACCTGGAAATCTTTTAAATACAACGAAATGCCTGGGTCCCACCCCTCTGGGGTTTTGACTAAATTGTCCTACAGTGGGGCCTACGAACTGGCATTTTTCAAATCACCGAGATGGTT
>NW_027771303.1:0-294 GCF_054177405.1 Leptonychotes weddellii | reverse complement strand
GGGAAGAGGCTCTTCTGGTCAGACCTTTGGCCTGTAACACTGTTGGACCAGCCGCTCGGTGAGTACACTCAAGCTGTCCTCGTCTTGAGAAGCTTGCTAGCTGGGGGTCTGAGCAGACGTGAGAAAAACCAGAGATTTGGTTTAACGAGAGGGTGTGTCGGCCAGCAAGTCTTCTCCGCTGATAGGATATAACCCTCACCAAATAACTCCGCTGAAAAGATTCTCCGTTCAGTACCAGGTCCTACACGGAAAGATATACAAGGTGGTTTTTCCTGGCACTTCTCTCTCCCAAAG
>NW_027771302.1:0-294 GCF_054177405.1 Leptonychotes weddellii | reverse complement strand
TAGTTTAAATAAAAATAAACCAGTAATTTTAAAACGCTTCATTTCTAACCTTAAATATACGTATCATGTCAATTTCAAAATCCTTTTAAATTATTTTTCAGTTGAATAATCCTTTAACTAATAATAAAAAACTAACATATTTTGAATTCTTATAATGTAGTGGATCTTCTGCTACGTGTTTCATAATTATATAACAGATCACAGTCATGCCTATCTTGACCAACTTATTTGAAATTACTGCATTCTACTTACACTCCAAAGCCTGGTTACCCAGATTTCTTTTTTTTTTTTTTT
>NW_027771301.1:0-3804 GCF_054177405.1 Leptonychotes weddellii | reverse complement strand
ATTAGCAGTTAATATTTACTAAGAATGAAAATTCTTGGTTTTCCACTTTTTACTGCTTAAAAACAATTTTAAGATATTTACTATGATACTCACAGTGCTTTACTAAAAACTCAAAACACCCTTCAGCATCAAGCTTCTAATTTATCGTAGTAATCAACCCTAATATCCCAATAAATAATTTACTACTGTGGGTGCCTGCGTGGCTCAGTTGGTTAAGCGACTGCCTTCGGCTCAGGTCATGATCCCGGAGTCCTGGGATCAAGTCCCGCATCGGGCTCCCTGCTCAGCGGGGAGTCTGCTTCTCCCTCTGACCCTCCCCCTTCTCGTGCTCTATCTCATTCTCTCTCAAATAAATAAAATCTTAAAAAAATAATAATAATAATAATTTACTACTGCATCTGAAATAAACGTAGTATCTGCTGTAATAGAAAACAATACTGGATAAATACTAAAAAATAAAAGGTTGTTAATTCATGCAATTTTTACAAAATGGAAATACCTTTATAGTTCACTCTTAGTGTAAAAAGTAATTAATAGCAAAATTCATCAGAAAAAAAAATAATACAGAATCATCTCAAACTCATTAGGGTGGCTACTATCAAAAACAAACAAAACCAAAAAACCAAAAAATAACAAGTGTTGGAGAGAAAGTGGAACCCTGGTACACTGTCAGTGGGAGTATAAAATTGTACAGATCCTATGGAAAACAATATGTTGGATCCTTAAAAAAATTAAAAAGAGTTACCAGCAATTCCATTTCTAGGTATATACCCAAAAGAATTGAAAGAGGGTTTTAAAGAGATATTTGTAGACCCATGTTTATAGCAGCATTATTCACAATAGCGAAGAGATGGAAGCAACCCAAGTGTCCATAGACAGATAAATGGATCAACCAAATGTGGTTACAAATACAATGGAGTATTATCCAGTCTTAAAAAGGAAGAAACTTCTTACCCATGCTACAACATGGATAAACTTTGGAGACATTATGCTAAGTAAAATAAGCCAATCACAAATAGACAAATACTGTATCATTCCACTTATATGAGGTACCTGGAGTAGTCAAATTCATAGAGACAGAAAATTGAAAGGTGATGTCCAGGGACTGGAAAAGGGGTAGCGTGGAGAGTTGTTGCTTAATGGGTACAGTTCCAGTTTTGCAAGATAAAAAGAGTTCTAAAATGGTGAATGTGCAGAACACTACTAAACATTTAAAAGTGATACAATGATAGGGTCCCTGGGTGGTGCAGTCATTTAAGCATCGGACTCTTGTCTTGGCTCAGGTCCTGATCTCATGGGTCGTGAGATCGCGCCCCACATTGGGCCTTGTGCTCAGTGCGGAGTATACTTAAGACTCACTCTCCTTCTTTCTCATTCCCCCCCAACCCGTGTGCACTCCCTCCCCTCTCTCTCTTAAACTAAAGCTTAAAAATAAAATAAATCTTTAAAAAAAAAAAAGTGAGGATTACCTGGGTGGCTCAGTCAGTTAAGCATCTGCTTTCAATTCAGGTCACAATCCCAGAGTCCTGGGATCAAGCCCTGGGGTCTGGCTCCCTGCTCAGTGGGGAGTCTGCTTCTCCTTCTCCCTTGGCCCCTCCCCGACTCCGCGCTCTGTCTCTCTCTCTCTCTCAAATAAATCAATAAAATCTTTAAAAAGTGATATGATGGTAAATTTTATATTTTACCACAATTAAAAATAAAAAAGAATAAAAAGAAATAAATATAATCTGCTAATACCATCCATGAAGAGAAAAACACTGATAAGTATATTGTTGTATACTTTCAGAAATTTTTCTATGCATATGTGCATGACGAGTCAAACACATATCCATTTCACTTCTTTAAATAAAAATGAAATAAATTTTTTGCAGTTGACATATCATGGGCAACTTTCCATGACAACAAATAAATCTATATCCTTTTTCTTAACAAACGCATAGTTCTCCATAATTGATTAAAATACTTCCCTACTGATAATGGGATAACAATTATTTATTTTTACTATATGCTATGACAAATATTCCTATATAATTTTTGTAAATTCAAGATACAATCTTTAAGTGGAACTGTTGAACCAAAAGGTATGAATCACTTACAAAAAAATAAAACATGAAATAAAATAAAACTTGGAAGTATTTTGGATTTTTATCCAAATCTTTTACTCTAAAAGAAGACTGAGGAGATGAAGTTACTAACCAGGGGTCACACAACTAATCAGTGAGAAAAATAAGCCTAATACAGGTCTCCCTTTCCAGCAATATTTTAAAAGCCCCAGGTCCATTTTCATGCATTCATTCAATAAACATGGACACTCATTTGTTCCAGTTGTTGTAGTAGGTAGGAATATAGCAATACATTGTTGTATCCATACCCTGCCTTCAAAGAGCTTGCTACTGAAGACTGACACTGAATGAGCAGTTAGAATTTCTCTCATTAAATTCAATGAGTTGAATGACTTCTGTATTTCAGGAAGGAAGGCTGTGCTTTTTAGCAAAATCCAAATACTGAAATAAAAGCCCAAAATTATTAAGACAGTTTCTTCAATAAATGGTATTGGGAAAACTGGGCAACTATACACAAAAGAATTAAACTGAAACACTTTTTTTTTTTTGGACCACTTTCTTACACCATATACAAAAGTAAACTCAAAATGGATGAAAGACTTAAATGGAAGACTGGAAACCATGAAACTAGAAGAAAACATGGGCAGTAAGCTCTTGGAAATTAGTCTGTGCAATATATATTTTGTATCAGTCTCCTCAGGCAAGGGCAACAAAAGTAAAAATAAATAAATGTAACTAGACCAAACTAAAAAGCTTTTGCAGGGGCGCCTGGGTGGCTCAGTCAGTTGGGCGGCTGCCTTCGGCTCGGGTCGTGGTCCCAGCGTCCTGGGATTGAGCCCCGCATCGGGCTCCCTGCTCGGCGGGGAGGCTGCTTCTCCCTCTCCCTCTGTCTGCCGCTCTGCCTACTTGTGCTCTCTATCTCTGTTAAATAAATAAATAAAAATCTTTAAAAAGCTCTTGCAGAGCAAAGGGAACCATCAACAAAATGAAAAGGCAACCTACTGAATGGGAGAAGATAATCTGCAAAAGATATAATAAGGGGTTAATATCAAAAATGTATAAAGAACTCACCTAATTCAATATCAAAAAATCCAATTTAAAAATGGACAAAGGGACTAGACATTTCTCCAAAGAAGACATAAAATGGCCAACAGACACATGAAAAGATACTCAATATCACTAATCATCAGGGAAACACAAACCAAAACCACAAAGAGATATCACCTCACACCCATTAGAATAGGTGTGCTCAAAAAGACATGAAATAACAAGTGTTGGCAAGCATATGGAGAAAAGGAACCCTTGTGCACTGTTGGTGGGAATGCAAAATGGTTCAACCACTCTGGAAAAGAGTATGAAGGTTCCTCAAAAAATTAAATATAGAACTACCATACGTTACAACAATTCCACTTCTAGGTATTTATCCAAAGAAAATGAAACCACTAATTCAAAAAGATATATACACTCCTATGTCCATTGTAGTGTTATTTATAATGCCAAGATATGGAAGCAACCTATGTCCATCATTCGATGAAGGGATAAAGATGTATACATACACAAAAAAGAATGGAATCTTGCCATTTGTGAAAACATGGACAATTCTAAAGGGTATTATGCTAAGTGAAATAAGTCAGACGGAGAAAGATAAATACTGTGATTTCACTTATACATGGAATCTAAAAAAATACAAAACAAAACAGACTCAGTGATACAGAGAACAATCTGGTGGTTGCCGGGGGGG
>NW_027771300.1:0-294 GCF_054177405.1 Leptonychotes weddellii | reverse complement strand
CCTTAAGGATGATAATTTTTTTAAAAAAAGAAAAAAATATATATATACTAGCCATACACACACACACAAGCAATAAATAAATGTTTCTTCATTTGCTGTATGTCCTTAAGACAATTCCAGGTACTTTACATGGTTGTATTTTTTTAATTTTTACCAGTTATGCTTGTTTTACTGCTAAGATGGTCCATGGGAGCTCTTCATGGCACCATTGTGGAAATGGTCTCCCCTCCCATAGATTTTTAACCAACCCCCACATTTGAGTACAACCTAATCACTGGAATAAGTGTCTTTTTT
>NW_027771299.1:0-294 GCF_054177405.1 Leptonychotes weddellii | reverse complement strand
TATGCTCTAAAAGACTTTCTTTCTCAGACCCACAAAGCTATTTGCAGAAATGTCCTGGTCTTCAGCACCTCAGCAAACATGTCCCCCATCCAGTGGGCTTCAGTCACAAAATCTACAGCAAGAATTGAAACTCAGTCTGAGGGCAGACCTCTCCCAAATGTACTCCTTCCATTATTCTTTAGAGTTCTCTTTACATTTTTGTAGTCAATCATATGTTACTGGTCAATACTTCCTTGTATTAAACTTTCCCTATTCAAATTACTGTGTGGTTTCTGTGTCCTAATTGGACCCTTA
>NW_027771298.1:0-294 GCF_054177405.1 Leptonychotes weddellii | reverse complement strand
TCCAGCTGTGACTGGCTCCCCAAGCTCCTGTTTCCTCTCTAGGCTCCAGTTACACTGACTACTTGGGCTTTCGGAACTTCCCATACTTTCGGAGTTTTTGCATATGCTGTTCCCTTAGCCTGGAATTCCCTCAGGCATCAGGGCTAAGCTCCAGCAGTGGCTGCCTTGCAGAAGCTCTGGGCTTTGGGGCAGGTCCTGGCCCAGATTCCTTTCTGGGTCCACTCTGGCCCTCAGGTAAAGGCAGGGTGGCTGGGCCAGGCTGTGTAGGAACCCAAGACTCCATGTTAGGACTGG
>NW_027771297.1:0-294 GCF_054177405.1 Leptonychotes weddellii | reverse complement strand
TGTTGGAGATTAGTTACCATAGAGCTGAGGGTCCATATCTGAGCTCTCTATTCTGTCCCATTGATCTATGTGTCTGTTTTTGTGCCAGTACCATGTTGTCTTGGTGATCACAGCTTTGTTAATAGAGTTTGAAATCAGGCAACGTGATGCCCCCTGCTTTGTGTTTCTTTTTCAACATTTCCTTGGCGATTCGGGGGCTTTTCTGGTTCCATACAAATTTTAGGATTGTTTGTTTAAGCACTCTGAAAAATGCCATTGGTATTTTGATGGGATGGCGTTGAAAGTATAGATTGC
>NW_027771296.1:0-294 GCF_054177405.1 Leptonychotes weddellii | reverse complement strand
TCCCAGGACCAGCAGCTGTCTGGACATGTGTTCTCTTGGTAGAGGGCAGAAGCAAGATGCCGCACTGACCTGCAACGTTGAATCCAAAGCTGCTGTAATGTGGCAGGTGTCACATTTGTTCACAGTCATTGGCCAAAGCACGTTCCATGGCCAGTCTGGACAGCGGAGCCAGAGCTCTGTTGAGGCTACCAGGAAACGTTGCAGGTCACATGACAAAGGGCAAGGCTGTGTGGGCTTTTTGGGGTTGGGCATGGTGGGAAGTGTGAGTCTACCCCTGGAGAAGCTGGAAGTCTG
>NW_027771295.1:0-294 GCF_054177405.1 Leptonychotes weddellii | reverse complement strand
TTTAAAAATTTGTTTGAAAATTTATAGTGTGAAATTAAAATTTAGGAAGTATTCACTTATACTCTTGACTAGAGTTATATTTCGTAGCCCAGTATACTAACAAAACAAATTTTAGGGATTAATACAGAGTTGCCAGTCTTTTCATTTTCACCATATAGGGAAACAACCCTTTTAAAATACCTAAATTCTTTTTTTTTTTATTATGCAGAAAACATAGCTTTATTATTGTTTACCCATTGATTTTTTTTTATTCTTATGTTAATCCCCATACATTACATCATTAGTTCTAGATGA
>NW_027771294.1:0-294 GCF_054177405.1 Leptonychotes weddellii | reverse complement strand
TGTTATGCACAAACAATGAATCATGGAACACTACATCAAAAACTAATGATGTAACGTATTGTGATTAACATAACAATAAAAAAAATTTTTTAATTAAAAAAAAGAAGGAACTTCTGAGCAAAAATTAGCATTTTTTTATACCTTTGAATCCGTTATGCTTTCACTATAACCTCTTTTTTTTCTACCACTTAGGACAAGGAATAGCTTACTCAAACCCACCAGAGAAATGGACAGCTTGGGTCTGTGTTAGCAGCGTTGTGTTTTCAAGCACAGGTCAGTAGTCGTATATGAGAG
>NW_027771293.1:0-294 GCF_054177405.1 Leptonychotes weddellii | reverse complement strand
GCCCACGCTCCTGCGTGTTGTCTGAGTGTGTGCATGTAGGTGCGCTGCAGGGTGCTGGTAGATAAACAGCTATGACTGTAGCCTCCTGGGCGGGTGACAACAGGCTTCACCAGCATGGAGGTGGGTCCTGTGCATCCTGGGGTGCCACACAGCTCGGAGGGACCCATGTGGCGTGGAGGACAGGGGCCTGGAGGCTGAGTTTAAGTGCCATTTTCCCGGGGGAGGACTGGCCCATTTCCTGCACAAAGCAGCCTATTTGTGGGGCTTTCCTTTCTGCAGCCGCAGTGAGCACAG
>NW_027771292.1:0-294 GCF_054177405.1 Leptonychotes weddellii | reverse complement strand
GGGGGATTAACCCATTTTCCAGATGAGAGAGTCCAGTTTGAATAACTTGTCTCAGTGACACAGGGTGCCAGAATTAGAATTCATGTCCTCAGAGCCCTAACAATGTTAGAGAGAGCCACATGGATTACAGAGCTTTCCGCTTTAGATCCTTACAACAAGCCTGCACAGTATCCTTTTTGGTCAAGCCTAAAAAATGCCCATTCGGAGACCCAATATTATTTTATGGAACACTAAAAAAGAAAAAGTGAAGTCAATTAAACTGTGATGCAGGCTCTCCCTGCTCAGTCTTTTGCT
>NW_027771291.1:0-294 GCF_054177405.1 Leptonychotes weddellii | reverse complement strand
TTTTTAATCTTTTAAACCCCATGAGTCTATTTGGTAACATTTTCTCCTGAATACAAAAAAGCAGCATACATCTAATTGCAAATGAGAAATTTCAGGACAAGCTAGTGTTATCAAATAACTGTATTATCTGAAAAAATTCATCATCTCACGTAATTTAAATTCTTGCCCTTTGCTCCCTTATGTATATTTTTGCATTAAACAGTCTGCCTAAAATTAGTTCAGTTCTTCCCTTTGGGATAGATTTTAAAACAAAAACATGGAAGGATTAAAAAGAGGAACAGAATGACTGATAGT
>NW_027771290.1:0-3804 GCF_054177405.1 Leptonychotes weddellii | reverse complement strand
CCGGGCGCAGGTGGGCGTGGGAAAGCGGCGCGGGCCGGGGGGGGGGGGGGCGGGGAGGCGGGAGGGGGCCGCCCCTGGCTCACCTGAGTCCCCGGGGCGGCGGCGGGGCCGGGCCGCGGAGGCGGGGCGTCTCGCCGGGGCCGCTGCGGTGGTTGATTGGTCGCCTCGCAGAGGGAAGGAGGGCCGCCGCGTAGGGAAGAGGGGGCCAAGCAGCAAGATTGGGACTGGGGAGTCCCGTTATTCCCGGGGTGCCCCTCCCCGCGCCGCGCGATGCCCAGCTTCTCTCCCGGGGCGAGGGTCGTCCGCGGCGCCGGGGCAGCCTCGCCCGGAGCGCGCGCGTGACAAATGGCTCGAGGGTCTGAGACGGGACAGTTGCAGCGCGAGGATGTTTCTGTCCCCGGCGGGCGGGCCGCCAGAGAGGCGAGGGCCAAGCTGCAGGTTCGGGCGTGCACGTGTAATAAACGTGCAATAAGCCTAGCCCGCGTCCTCTTCAAACAAAGCGCCCCACGGACCTGGATTTGACAGGGCTCGTTTCAGGGACTGGGAGCGCCGTTCAAGTAACCTTCGCGGTGATCATTCATTCGGTGAAATCGTGGGTTTCAGGGACACGGGAGCGTTTGGTTCTGGCCCTAGTCAGCAGCCGGCGGGGCTGAAAATACAGATACGGGGGTGGGGAGAGGCGGGGGCAAAAAGTGAGAGAGACAGAGCCAGAGAGAGGCAGAGAGAGAGAAGGAGAGAGAGAGAGAGGACAAAGGAGGACCAGAGGGATGGAAAGCGAGCAGAATTTGAATGAGTGGAGAAAATCGCTTTAACTTTTCTGAGTGGTCTTAATTTTCTAAATTTGGTGTAAGCTATACAAACTGCAGTCTCCCCCACTACTGGAAGGGTGTGGACCCCAAGCCGAGTATTCTCACCCTGCACCCACAGCGGTGGTTTTGGGTGTGGTGGGCACCTATTGCGGGCGGTGACACCAGGAAGAAGATATTAAGCAAAACGGATCCATTCATAGGGCTCATTAGTGGGGGCACGAGTGTCCATGAGTATTCCCCAGGTTCATTCGTGAAGCTGTCACCATCTGGAATCAGGGCCAGAAAGTCACCTCACTCACCGCAGGTCTCCAGTAGCACTGAGCCCCCGCTGCTCTCTCCTCTCGTGGAAAAGCACTGGCTAGACCGGGCCTGAAAGCCTCTGGCGTGATTTTCCGGGGCATCCGCTTTGGAGGTGGTTCAGGCAGGGGGCTGTGGGGACACTGACCGCCCCCTTCGGCTCTTGCTTCCAAACTGGCACCGTAGCCCGCTTCTGTTCTTGATGGGCCTGGAGTCTCGACCGGTGAAAAGTGGCCTTGCCGCTCTTTGAAAACCCTACCTCCGGGGCTCACCTGCCGGTCGTGCCCTTGACCTCTGGCCTCGGATGCCTGCGGTGGAAATTACGGCGCTTTCTCTGCGTAATTCGCTGTAGCACCAGATGACAGAGAAGTTGGCGGTGGAGGCCTTGGGAGGCGGGAGAGACAGAGCCACCGCCATGGGAGGTGACAAGGGCAAGGTTACTGCTCCCAGGTGAGCGTCCAGCCCTTCTTCCCTGGTGCTCAGTGCCTGCGTATATTAGATTCTCCTGCTGGAACCAGGGGCCTTCCTCAGGGCCCCTTCATGCCAATGTCTGCCTTCCATGGAGGGGATCCGAGGCAACCTGAGGCCTCTGGGGTGGAAAAGAGACCCTCATGGACCCGTGGCTATTTCTGTCGCCCCAGCTGAAGGCCCGAGTTCATCTGACCGTTTATTGAAACTAGGCTGAAGGAACAGGAGACACGGTAGGAAGGCATTTGAGGAGGTTAAGGAGCCATGGCCTCTGTAAGGAAGTGGCTGGGAGTCCCTTGGAGGACCTAACGGGTAGGGCGACTCGGTAGACATTCAGAAACATGGTGCACCTGTCTGCAGGAAGCTTTGTGCTCAACAGTGTGGGGGGGGACGCGTGCTCTCCCTTCCCGGAGCCAGACAGGCATGGCGTCTGGTACAAGCATTTGTTGGAGGCGTGTTGTCGACTCCTTGAGAAGCTCGCCTTCTCAGAGAGCGGGCAGCCCGGTAAAGAGCGGTCTGGTCTGCAGGAGGTGGGGTGGGAGGGATAAGCTCAGTCAGGGGGAGCCGAGGGGAAGGAGACAGGGAGGGAAAGGAAGGGTGGAATTTGGGAGAGTGGGAAAACACCTTAACATTTCCTGCGTCGTCTTAGGTTTCTCCATTTCTTCCAAGCTGGACAAGATGCAGCCTCCCAGTTATCGGATGTGGCATAAGGGTTGGCTCAGTTTCCTCTGCAGATCACCCCTGCAGTCTCGATTTCATAGGTGCGTGCGTTTATTTGATGAGTTGGAGATGGTTGTGGTGTTTGGCCAGCGGTGGAAATGGGTATATATTCGGAGCCATCCATACATCCTCGTAGGCCCTGACTCCATGCCACCGGCCACACTGATGCCTTGCTCTACTCCAGTTCCTAGGGGACCAGTTTTGGTGTTTGAATTCTGAACTGGTTATGGCGGATATGGTTCTTGCTTGAGGTAACTAGCTAGTAAGTCCCGTTATGTTCATAGACATGGTGTGGCAGCAGGGGACAGGAATTTAACAAGGGATCAGTGGATATGCCTATTGGTGAAAGGGAGAAAATACTAGGAGTCTTGAATTACGTGCCACCATAATTATGTGCCAGTATATATGAGGAGATGAAGGAAAAGCAAAAGAACTTTCTTTTAAAAAAAAAAAAATTACTTATTTGAGAGAGAGAGAGAGAGCACAAGCAGGGGGAACAGCAGAGGGAGAGGGAGAAGCAGGCTCCCCACTGATGCGGGGCTCGATCCCAGACGCCGGGATCATGACCTGAGCCGAAGGCAGTCGCTTAACCGACTGAGCCACCCAGGCGCCCCAAGCAAAAGAACTTTCCTAACCAGACAAGATCCTGTAACGGTGGCATGGGTGAAAATGTCTTTATTTTAAGGGTGAGGTAATTGGGCCCCGAAGACGTTAAGCGACTCTCCCTGGGCCACCAGGCCATGACAATCCCAAGGTCAGAATCCTGAGTGCCCTGACTTGCGTCATGGAGCTGTATAGCGTGCGCGGGAGGCAGGATTGGCCTCCGAGCAGAGAGCCAGAAGCACGCCCCCGGGGTGCTGGGGGCCCTAGCTGGGGCTGTTGCAGAGGCAGATTCAGCCCAAGACAAAAGAGTGAGCTAGGACAACTTTGTTCTTGGCCACCCCAGTCTCTCCGGTTACGGCCCCTTTCCCATGTCAGCCCCCTTCCCACTCCAGGTGTTCTGGGCCTGAACCTTGCCCTTCCCTCCCAGCCCGTCTTCTCCAAGCCTCTGCCGTCCTAGGCTGTGGACTTCCCCTTGGCTGACACCTTGCCATCCTTGGTCCAGGGGCTGGCTCTCAGTCAAACTGCCCTGTGATGTTGGATTACTCCCGACAATGTATGTTTCCATAGAACTTTGATGCTTTTGTGTCACTCCGATGCTTGGTGGCCATCTCGGGGAGCCAGCCAGCTCAGTGGGCCCCTCACACCGTGCCAGTCAGCTTCTCCTACTCTAAGAAGAGGATGCAGGAAGGTGAGGCTTAGCGCTTTGGCAACAGGCACCTGACACCTGACCAGGGTGTAGCTATTGTGATCGATGCGCCAGCCTGCTCCCCTTGGCTGCACACCTTCCCTGATGCCCCCCTGCCACGCAGTATGGACTGCTGTTGGAGACCAGAGGACACCAATACTGACTTTTTATGAGTTCTAGTTGCAGGAATTCAGGGGACCAATGCATTCCTTCTTCGCCCTG
>NW_027771289.1:0-294 GCF_054177405.1 Leptonychotes weddellii | reverse complement strand
TTGTGCACGAACAGTGAATCATGGAACACTTCATCTAGAACTAATGATGTAATGTATGGTGATTAACATAAGAATAAAAAAAAAATTAAAAAAATAAATAAATAAATGTCAGACTTAAGCCCTAACATTTCCATAATTACATTAGACCAAATGGTCTAAATACATCAATTAAATGACAAATAGTGAAAGAGTAGATTTAAAAAATGACCCAACTATATGGTATGTATAAGGAACTCATTGCAAATATAATGATATAAGTAAATTGAAAGTAAACAGGAATATCACTGTACTTTT
>NW_027771288.1:0-294 GCF_054177405.1 Leptonychotes weddellii | reverse complement strand
GGGTAATAAACCAGTCCCCCTCAGTAAAAAGGGGCAGTAGACAAAGATTTAAGCATAAAAGAAACCACAGAATCCTAACAAGGGTGACTGCAGGCTTCTCTGCAACCTCCCCAAGGGGAGATAGATGTGGGAGGGAGGAACAGGGAAAAGGGTTGTTTGGCACAATTCATGCCCACTCTGTGAGCAGCAAACCCTAGAGTGCAGGCCATGTGGCTCCAAACCCCAGTGGGGTTAAAAGAATGAGCTCAGAATGTGGGCATAGAGGAAAGAAGTCCAGAGCTGGCCTAGAAATGC
>NW_027771287.1:0-294 GCF_054177405.1 Leptonychotes weddellii | reverse complement strand
GTGTTGTGTTGAGGGCCTGCTGACCGTAGGATGCCATGGAATAGCATCCGTTTGCTCGGGTATGGTGATGACCTCCAGTGGCACCCAACTGTCTTGGGATGGCATCAGGTGGACGCTTGGTTTGAACCATGCTTTCATCCCCCTTCCTTTAGGTGGAAGCAATAAAAGGATAATAGGACAAAATAATGAGGATATTGGCAAGAAACTAGGTGAACTGATAGACCAAATGGGATCTAGAATATATGTGGAAGGAAATGAAAATCAAATGGGCCTGAGAAATTAGAATCTACAAAT
>NW_027771286.1:0-294 GCF_054177405.1 Leptonychotes weddellii | reverse complement strand
TTCTTTGATTTCCTGTTGAGTTTGTAGGTGTTCAGAATGGTTTGATCCCCATCCAGCTGAATTCCTGAGACCAGACGAAATCCAGGTCTCCTACTCCTTTGTCATCTTGCTCCACCCCTCTATACCTCAATTTTGAAAGATTCTTAAAATAAATCACCTTTGAGCATAGTGTTCTGATGTGAAGATGCTGAGAATTCCAATTTGTTCTTTGTTCTTATTCGTAGGATTTGTGAGTCCCTAAATCGTATGCAAAATGTGTAAATGTGTCTATTAACATGTTTTCCTGGAGAGAAG
>NW_027771285.1:0-294 GCF_054177405.1 Leptonychotes weddellii | reverse complement strand
TGGGTGCTTTCAGTTAAGAGTGAAACTGATCGATACATAGCAATGACATTTAAGGACATTGCTATTTAAGACTGTACAATACAGATAATGATACATATGAAATGATGACACTAAGGTTAATTATGAAAAGATTCTGTCCACAATATTTCTGTTGAAAAGGCTTAGGACTTGAATGATTAGCTTTCAATTATCTACAAACCTAGAATTACATAGAACATTTCTGAGCTGTTGCTAATGTGCTTTAGTCTTCCTCCTTGTTGTGTTTAGGCTTCCTGTGACACTTACCACTCAATG
>NW_027771284.1:0-294 GCF_054177405.1 Leptonychotes weddellii | reverse complement strand
TGTGGCTGTCCAATTTTCCCAGCACCATTTATTGAAGAGACTGTCTTTTTTCCATTGCATTTTTTTCCTGCTTTGTCAAAGATTAGTTGACCATAGAGTTGAGGGTCCATATCTGGGTTCTGTATTCTGTTCCATTGGTCTATATGTCTGTTTTTGTGCCAGTACCATGCTGTCTTGGTGATCACAGCTTTGTAATAATAAATTTAATTTCTTTTTTTTATTATTATTTATTTATTTGAGAGAGAGAGAAACAGCATGAGAGGGGATAGGGTCAGAGGGAGAAGCAGGCTCCCC
>NW_027771283.1:0-294 GCF_054177405.1 Leptonychotes weddellii | reverse complement strand
TTTTTAATCTTTTAAACCCCATGAGTCTATTTGGTAACATTTTCTCCTGAATACAAAAAAGCAGCATACATCTAATTGCAAATGAGAAATTTCAAGACAAGCTAGTGTTATCAAATAACTGTATTATCTGAAAAAATTCATCATCTCACGTAATTTAAATTCTTGCCCTTTGCTCCCTTATGTATATTTTTGCATTAAAAAGTCTGCCTAAAATTAGTTCAGTTCTTCCCTTTGGGATAGATTTTAAAACAAAAACATGGAAGGATTAAAAAGAGGAACAGAGTGACTGATAGT
>NW_027771282.1:0-294 GCF_054177405.1 Leptonychotes weddellii | reverse complement strand
TATCTTAGCTTCATAAAAGATGACAACTTATGGGGTGCCTGGGTGGCTCAGTCGGTTAAGTGTCTGCCTTCAGCTCAGGTAATGATCCCAGCATTCTGGGATTGAGCCCCATGTTGGGCTCTCTGCTCAATGGGGAGTCTGCTTCCCCATCTGCCTCTCCCACTCCCCCCTGCTTATGCTCTCTCTCTTGTTCTGCACACTCTTGCTCTCTCTCTCAAATAAATCAATAAAATCTTAAAAAAAAAAGATTACAGCTTAAAAAACCCAGAAAGAGAAGTTTTCTAAGATTTAAGT
>NW_027771281.1:0-294 GCF_054177405.1 Leptonychotes weddellii | reverse complement strand
TGAATTAACTCATTTATCCTCATTAAAATACAACAAACTAAAAGCTCAAAGTCCAAAGACCATTGTGAGCATTTTTTTCTGCACAGAATTCAGGCTGACTCTCCTCCTCCTACAACTAATGTCAGAACAAGCTGTGTTATAGCCCCTTCCAGGGAGTTTCTGTCTCCACACTTTTCAGAGAGATGAGAGGAAAAGAGCTGCTCTTGGAGTTAAGTGACATTCTGGAAATATCAAAATGTCCTGTTCTTCAGATTCACTCTCTTAATTTGTATCATTTAACAACTTGGGGATGGT
>NW_027771280.1:0-294 GCF_054177405.1 Leptonychotes weddellii | reverse complement strand
TTCTTCCTTCTATTCCTGAGAATCAATCTTTATTTATATTTTCAGTGCTTCTGAGTATTTCCTCCATATTTCAAAATAAGCAATAATCTCATTCAACATCCTCTATGTATCCCTTCTCTATCTTTTTCCTAATGTTTGTTAGAGTAGTATGTTTAGTTATGCTCTTGTTTCCTTTGTAACTTAATATACTTTTTTTTTTTAATTTTATTATGTTATGCTAGTCACCATACAATATATCATAGGTTTTTGATGTGGTGATCCACGATCCATTGTTTTCGTATAACACCCAGTGCT
>NW_027771279.1:0-3804 GCF_054177405.1 Leptonychotes weddellii | reverse complement strand
AAGGGTTGACAGGGCTGAAAATCAAACACAGCGTTTAGCTGTGCGGGTTACAGAATCCCAAAGTCAGCTGAATTCCCAGCCTGTGTTTCTCATGTGAAAGGTAGGGCGGTGGTTGGAGGAGTGGGACCCTGAAGCCTGGCATTGGGACATCTGGTTGGCCTCAGTTGAAGCTGAGAATGGGGGTGCCACCACTTTCCCTCTGAGGCTCATTTGCAGGTGGAAGTTGCTGCTTTCCCGTGTCTAAAGGACTGGCATCCTTGCTTGACAATGTGTCATTACCTCATCTGGGGTAGGTGCCTTGCAAGGGAACTCATGTTGTTTGAGACCCTGTGCAACAGTCCCTTTGACATTCAACCCCTAACTACGGTGCAATCACAGTATGATCCATGGGGTGAAAGTCTGAACCATGAGGAAATAGCCCACACATCAATAAAAATCCCGAGATTTAACTGGTATCTAACAAATGAATCCTATTTGAACATCATGGCAATGGATTCTCAGGCTGTCAGACTGAGGTAAACTGAGATACTCAATGGTGCTGAAGTCACTGATTGCCATGTAGTTAATAGAAGTTCCAGATTGAATGTGGTAGCACATGAGCTGGTGGAAAATCTAGCACTACACTTGGTAGGTTGACTGAAACTTGGACTCACTGGTGTCCTTTATTTGATGGGTTTCAATGCCAGGACTGTCTTGGTATGAGGTAGACAAGGGAATCCTAAGTGTTAGGGGAAATAAAAACATAATGTGTTAGAGAGAGAGAGGAATTTGAGGGTATATTCATCACAGTGGATATGAACACCCCACCTCTAACTATATTCCATGGAATGCCCAGAAGCAGCTCTTTTAATGAAGCTTTGAGAGAACCTTTAGAGTGGGAACGCGTGCATCTTTTATTTATTTTTTATTTTTTTAAAGATTTTATTTATTTATTTATTTGAGAGAGAGAATGAGATAGAGCATGAGAGCAGGGAGGGTCAGAGGGAGAAGGAGACTCCCTGCTGAGCAGGGAGTCCGATGCGGGACTCGATCCTGGGACTCCAGGATCATGACCTGAGCCGAAGGCAGTCGCTCAATCAACTGAGCCACCCAGGCGCCCCGCGTGCATCTTTTAATAGCTCTATAAAGATCGCCATGGGGGCGACCGGTCGGCTCAGTCGGTAAAGCATGAGACTCTTGATCCCTGGGTCGTGAGTTCAAGCCATATGTTGGGTGTGTGGTCTACTTCAAAAAAAAAAAAAAAAAGATCACCATGAATGAAATAATGAGGCAGAGCGCTGCAACATGCTTGATATATATAACCCTAAATGCTCTAGATGGGAACAAATTATCCTGACTTTACTTGCTCCAGTGGAATCACAGGCTCTCACCCAGTTTCCAGAACCAAAGTCCCTTGATGGATGGGGAGCTGGGCGCCCTGGATAACACTCTGCACCATCGCTGTTAAGTGCAAACTACAAAGGGACCTGAAGGCATTTACTCAAGTGACTGCTTGTCCTGGAGAACAGGTGTGCTTGAGCAGGATTCCCGCCTTGGCAGGTCACACCTATCAAGTGACGTGGGAAAGACTTCTGTTACCTTTCTCCTAGCTCCACCTCCAGAAGTGTGGACACTGGCGGTTACTGAGATCGCTGGTCGCTCAAGCACTAATTCTGCCCACCTTTCTGGATACTATTCTTGTTGGGGAGGGGCGCTTTATATCGAACCATTTCAGAGGCACACTCTCCAAGCGCTGGCACGCAGTGGGAGGGATGGGGGGGGCAGGGCCACGATCTGGGCCCTGGGAGGGTGGAAGCGCCCAGGAGCACACAGGATGCCGCTCTCAGAGGCCAGGACTGGGGCGCAGCCAGAGAAGGAATGACAGTGTTCCTTCGCAAACCTGGATGGGGCCGCCGCCCTCCCTCTCCAAGTCATCCCAGGGAGCATAATGTTTCTTTTCTCTGCCGGGTCAGGGTGGGCGGGGCGGGAGCTAAGGTGTATATGGGGTCTCTCGGGTCCCGGATCATGGGGGAGGCCTCTCCTTGGCCTTTCTCTCGCGAGAGGTCGCAGCCCCGCCCCGTGTCTCCCGTGAGCGCGGGATATGCGCAGAGTTCACAGCACAGCCAGGTCCGGACTCTTCGGTTAGGGCGGGGGAGACGTGGGCGGAGTGAGCCTGCCGCTCCGCCGACAAAGGAACGCGGACCGAGACTCCAGCATGGCTTGTGTCGTGGAGTCCTGGAGCCCAGAGGGAGGCTCGGAGGCCGGGTCTCAGCCTCGTGACCTCCAGGAACACGCACGCAGCCGCCGTAAGCCCCACTCGAGGGTACTTTCCTTCTTTCAATTCCAGGAATATAGTCTTTTGATAGTTGGGGCAAAGCCTCGGGCCAGAGTTCTACGCCCAAGATGGCCAGCCGGAAACAGGTTTCGGGCGCCGATGTGGCGAGGCCAGATTGGCCAGCTGGCCGCCCGTATGTTAACACGCAGTTGTGCCCCCGTTCTGCGCGTGTGCGGAGGCCACGCCTGCACACAGGCGCAGAACGCCCTGCGTCTATGGTCCGGGAAGTGTGACAGAGCGTCCACCCGCCCTGGCCAGGACTCTATGGTACCTATGCGCGAAGATAGCCCGCCTATATAAGGCATGCGCAGGCGTGGGAGCGCCTCTTTTCCTTCGGCGCGGTGAGTAGTAGAGACAGTAGAGCTGTGTGAGGTGCCCTTGCTGATTCTCTGGCCTAGTTTGAGGCCTGTCCTCGTCTTCTGTCCGACTTTGTCTGTTTCGTTGCAGCCACTGAAGATCCTGGTGTCGCCATGGGCCGCCGCCCCGCCCGGTGGTGAGTGCCGAATCCGTGCAATTTGGTAGCTGTGAAAAAGGGAGAACTGTATTTCACTATTAAAAGCAATCCTGGGAGGGGGGCTCTAGTGCAGCTTTCCTGTACTGGAACAGACTCCACGGTTTTCCCAATACCTTCCGGGTCGCTTGGGGGTCTTCGTTTATACTATGTTTCTTTAAAAGTTCATGCCGTTCTTGAGCGTTTCCTCTCTTTTGTTGAGGTAGTGGATTTACTATCCTGGAGTGCATATGTTCCGCCACTTTCAGGCTGGAAGCGACGTCCGCCTTGCTTCCCCCCTGTCCTGGAAATTCGTCACCTTTTTAGGCTCAATACTCTTTCAGGGCCTTTGTGTGCTATCCCGGTCTTATTTCCGGGCGACATGCCCGTCCCTTCTCGGGCGCCAAGGGCCGCCCCGAAAAGCGGGCTCAGCCGCGTCGTGTGCCCTGCAGGGGGCGTCAGAATCTCTTCACACGTGGTCCGGAGGCGGATTTAATGCCACGTGCCCAAAAGTCGGTGGCTGGCATGAACTGAGTTACTAATAGCAAACTTGGAGTGCTTTGAAGAGAGAGGTTTTTTGTTTGTTTTTCCTGGAAAAGCCCCTTTGGACCGTTTGACCTTATGCGAAGCATGAAACCATAATAAGGGATCAAATGAGATTTTTTTGCTTTTATGTTCTTAGCATGGGTGTTTTCTTAACTTTTGACCACCTTGTTTTGACCATGTCTTGCTTAGAGCTAATGTCCAGGGGTGGAGACAGCTGGGATTGACACATTGTTGTCCTCCCCATTCCCAGTTCTCCTTTGGTCTTAATTTAAGGGATTCCTCAAAGTGTTCATTGTTGGGTTCACTTGTGAACTTGTAACTTTGGGTTTCCCCCCCTCCCCGCAGTTACCGGTATTGTAAGAACAAGCCGTATCCAAAGTCTCGCTTCTGCAGAGGTGTCCCTGGTAAGTAGTGGGAGAGCTCCCAAACTGGTTTTGCTGCACCGACTCAGTTG
>NW_027771278.1:0-13901 GCF_054177405.1 Leptonychotes weddellii | reverse complement strand
ATTGTTGTGATTGCCAAAATCATTACAGCTTCCGCCACCTCCAAAGTTGCTTCCATCGTTACCAAATCCGTCATAGCCATCCCCATTGCCACCATATCCACCACCACGACTGCCACCAAAGCCACCTCGACCACTGAAGTTCCCTCCACGACCAAAGTTGTCATTCCCACCAAAACCACCTCCACGACCACCACCAAAGTTTCCAGAACCACTTTGACCTCTTTGGCTGGATGAAGCACTAGCCATCTCTTGCTTAGATTGGGCTTTCCTTACTTCACAGTTGTGGCCATTCACAGTATGGTATTTTTGAATGACAATCTTGTCTACAGAGTCATGGTCATCAAATGTTACAAAAGCAAAACCTCTCTTTCTGCCACTGCCTCAGTCAGTCATGATCTCGATCACTTCAATTTTTCCATACTGTTCAAAATAATCTTTTAGGTGATGTTCCTCAGTGTCTTTTTTAATGCCACCAACAAAAATCTTTTTCACAGTTAAGTGGGCACCAGGTCTTTGAGAATCTTCTCTTGAGACAGCCCTCTTTGGTTCCATAACTCTTCCATCCACCTTGTGTGGCCTTGCATTCATGGCTGCAATCCACCTCCTCCACAGTGGCATACGTGACAAACCCAAAGCTTCTGGAGCGCTTGGTGTTTGGATCTCTCATTACCACACAGTCCTTAAGCATTCCCCATTGCTCAAAATGACTCCTCAGACTCATCAGTTGTTTCAAAGCTCAAACCTCCGATGAAGAGCTTCCGCAGCTGTTCAGGCTCTTTGGGAGACTCTGACTTAGACATGACGGTGGTGGGAGGGGAGACTTTAATGATGCTTACTCGGCAGCGTCCACGGGCAGAAAGGAGTAATCTAACGAACGTATCTCCATTAGGTTTTTATTTTTATTTTTTAAAAAGAGTTTATTTATTTATTTATTTGAGAGAGAGAGAGTGCGAGGTGGGGAGGAGCAGAAGAGGAGGGAGAAGGAGGGGAAAGAATCTTAAGTGGACTCCGTTTTGAGTGTGGAACCTGATGCAGGGCTTGATCTCGCCATCCTGAGATCACGACCTGAGTTGAAACCAAGAGTTGGCACTTAACCGCCTGAGCCACCCAGGTGCCCCTAAATTAGGTGTTTTGTTTTGTTTTTTTTAAATTATAATTACTTTTGAGAGCCTTTACAATTGCTGCTTTCATAGATTTTGGCTCTTAAATTATTATTTTTTTCTCTCTCTGCACCCACAGGTCCCATCCTTTGACTTTCTGTCTGAAAAACTCCAGTTCTACCAGAGACAGTTCAATGAAATCATTAGAGGAACATCTCTTGATCTAGTGTTTTTTAAAGATGCAATGACTCATCTTATTAAGGTTCTAACTATTGACTCTTTGCTGACATAAATAGATCATGTAAAAATTGGGTAAATTTCATAGACAGATGTTTTGAGAGAAGAAATCTATAGTTTCAGATAGTGTATAGAAGCATGTCCATAGGGTGGATCAGTTCACGGTCTCAGGAGACAAAGACTTAATCAGAAACCCCTTAGCTAAATCGAAATAAGTTAATCAGTGAAAGACAAGTATCATATGATCTCACTGATATGAGGAATTCTTAATCTCAGGAAACAAACTGAGGGTTGCTGGAGTGGTGGGGGGTGGGAGGGTATTGCATGGAGCACTGGGTGTTATATGCAAACAATGAATCATGGAACACTACATCAAAATCTAATAATATATGGTGACTAACATAACATAATAAAATCAAATTAAAAAAAAAAGAAACTCCTTAGCTGAATCCACATACAGGACAGCAAATGCTTTTCAAGGGCTAATTGATGGGTTTTGTATTCAGAGCTGTTGACACGTCGAATCAGAGTTTTTCCTTTCTAGAAAGTAAGCTAGAGAACCCTGTGAAGAAATAGTCCCTCTTCAAATTTTATTTTGATATAATGGGAATCCTGTTCCCTTCCCCATGGAGGAAAACTTGATGCTTTTTAAAAATGTCAATTTCATGATTGGCTTACAGATTATGGGCGAACTGATGAGGAAGGAATAAGGTGGATGCACAGGACTGGTATAAAAACAGAAACCAGTTAGAGACAACACCCAGAGGAGCATGGTTTGATCCAAGTCTGAAAGGCTACAGAAAAGAGCCATTTGTTTGTGTCATGTATAGATTGAAAAGGAGTTTCTACGGGAAGTCTGAACACAGTGTCAGGAGGTTTGATAAAGAGGCAACTTGCTCTGTGTTTTTTTTTTTTTTTAAAGATTTTATTTATTTGACAGAGAGAGACACAGCGAGAGAGGGAACACAAGCAGGGGGAGGGTCAGAGGGAGAAGCAGGCTCCACGCAGAGCAGGGAGCCCAATGTGGGACTTGATCCCAGGACCCTGGGATCATGACCTGAGCCGAAGGCAGCCGCTCAACCGACTGAGCCACCCAGGCGCCCCAACTTGCTCTGTGTTTATTATACGTTGGTCTTCCCCAAAGTTGGTGACTTTCCAGATGTCCTAGGGCTGTTTCACATTCATCTACTCAACAAGTAGTTATTGAGTACTCACTGTGGCAAGGTCTTGGGGGCCTGGGACCCAAGTGATTAACATATTAAAAAATATAGTGATAGAATTAATGTAAAGTGTTTTTACTATCTGCCACCTGTAAAACTTCCATTTAAAAAAAAAAACTTTTTCGTGGTGATAATGAATTTAGTGATCCATCCAGACTTTCATCTTAATCAGTGATATTAATGTAAAAGGCAGTTTTTTAGCAATGTCTTCAATTGGCCTGCATATGAGGTGAACCACAATTCCAGCCTTATCCTTATTGAGGAAATCAGCCATAGAAAAGCAACACAAGGCTAAAGTCTAAGTCTTTTTCTACAAATGCCTTCTTGCCTCCCTTTGTAAGTAGAATTTTGGTACTTAAAATTTTTTTTTCATTGGCAGAGATACAATACAGGTAGTATTCATTGTAGAGCTAGGTGTCTATCTAGTTCAGTGTGTTAGACTGAATAATAAGCAGACAATCCTAAACTTTCTGCAGATTGGGAAGAGCAGCTCCATCATGCATTGAGTCCGAAAATAATAAAATTACACACACACACACACAGAATGGCTTTGAAATAAGAGATAGGAAAGCCCATTTGTTCTCTCTTTGATGATGGACAAGGAAAAGAATTTGAGTTGACTATATCAATAGGAGACATTAACTTAAAAAAACTCTGACATATCCCATTAAAAGAAAAAGTCTAACGTAGTCTACAAGCATATGTTCAAAATTGGACTCATGTAGTGCAAGAAAATGTGAAGAGTTGAATTCTATTTTTAAATACATACCATTTTATTTCCAAACAGATTTCACGAATAATTCGAACATCATGTGGAAATGCACTGCTGGTGGGTGTCGGTGGTTCAGGAAAACAAAGTCTTTCGAGATTGGCCTCTTTTATAGCTGGATATCAAATATTCCAGATTACATTAACCAGGTAAGGTGAAATAAAACACAGCAATATATTTTTCTATTATTAATTTCTCTGAAGTAAAATGTTCACTTAAAAAATACAACAATTTGGTATATTTTTTAAGCTTTTTATTTAAGTGTAAATTATTTAAGGAGATGTACACAAATCATGGGTGTTACAAAGTAAGTACACCTCGGTCATTAGCCTACAGATGAAGAAATAAAATATCAGCACCCCGGAAGCCCCCCTCAAGTCCTATCTCAGTCATTACCCTCCCAAGGTTAAAAATATTCTGACTTCTAAACCCACTTAATTTTACCTATTCTTGAACTTTCTATCCATCAAATGCTATGGGATCTACTCTTTTGTGTCCAGGTTCTGTTGCTTGTATTATGTTCGGGAGTTTCATCCATCATGCTGCATGTACCCATAGTTTGTTCATTCTTATTGCTGTATAGACCTCCACTTTCTCACATATTACCACAATTTGTTACCCGTTGTGCTGTTGATAAATATTTGTGGGGATTTTTTTTTTTTTAAAGATTTTATTTATTTATTCATGAGAGATAGAGAGAGAGAGGCAGAGGCAGAGGGAGAAGCAGGCTCCCCGCGGAGCAGGGAGCCCGATGCGGGACTCGATCCCAGGACCCTGGGATCATGACCTGAGCTGAAGGCAGACGCTTAACCGACTGAGCCACCCAGGCGTCCCATATTTGTGGGGATTTTTTGGCAAGTAGAGCTGTAATGAATATTCTTGCACATGACGGAGTGTACTTCCGGAGATAGAACTGCTGGGTATGGAGTGTACATATATTCAGCTTTAGTCCATCTGGAGAATTGTTTTCCACAGTGGTTCTACTTACACTTCCACCAACGGTTCATGAGGGTCTCAGTTGCTCCTCATCCTGGTGCACCTTTGGCACCGTGAGTCTTTCTCACTTTAGCAATTCTGGTGGATGGGTAGTGGTATGTCTCTGTGGCTTCCGTTTGCATTTTCCATGGCGAATGTTGAGCACATTTTCACCTCTTATTGGCCATTTGGACAGTCTCTTTTGTGAAATATCTGTGTTATTCCTTTGTTGCTTCTTTTTTTTTTTTCAATTAGGGTGTGATTCTTTCTCTTATCGATTTTTAGGAGTTCTTTATATATATGTTTTGGATATAATTTTGTTGTCAGAGTGTGTACTACATATATCTTCTCCAAGTCGTTGGCTTGCCTTTTCACTCCTGGTGGATTTTACTTTTTTTTTTTTTTTAAGATTTTATTTATTTATTTGAGAGAGAGAGAGAGGGAATGCGTGAGCATGCACGCATGAGTAGTGGGGAGGGGCAGAGGGAGAGGGAGAAGCAGACTCTCCACTGAGCAGGGAACCCCCACTCAGAACTTGATCCCAGGACCCTGAGATAATGACCTGAGTCAAAGGCAGATGCTTAACCAACTGAGCCACCCATGTGCCCCTTGGTGGATCTTTTATTTTATTTTATTATTATTTTTATGTCTAGGCTACATTTTTTTATTATGTTCAATTAGCCATCTTAAGTTATCAATTTTTTTTAATTTTAGTGCTCTTTGTATTCTGTTAAAAAATATTTGTTTACCTTTGTTTACCTATGAAGATATTCTCCTGTGATTTCATTTGCATTTGCAAATAAAATGTACTTTTTTTACATATAGAATTATAACCCATCTAGAATTTATTTTCTTCTAAAATCTGAGGTAGGAGTTAAGATTGTATTTTTCAATATAGATATCCAATTCACTCCAACTCCATTATTGAAAAGGTCATGTTTTTCCTGACACATTACAGTGTCATTTCTTCCCCATCAATCAACTGATGATGTCTGTGATTATAGTCTGTTCCACTAATTTAATTATCTTTGTACTATTACCAACTGTCTTAATTACTGTAGTTTTTTTTTTTAATGTTTTATTTATTTATTCATGAAAGTCAGAGAGAGAGAGAGAGAGAGAGGCAGAGGCAGAGGGAGAAGCAGGCTCCCCACCTAGCAGGGAGCCCGATGCGGAACTCGATCCCGGGGCCCTGGGATCATGACCCGAGCTGAAGGCAGACGCTTAACCATCTGAGCCACCCAGGCGCCCACTGTAGTTTTAATATATCTTGAACAACTTTGTTGTTCTTCTTCAGGACTGTCTTGAATATTTGGCCTTTTGTAGTTCCTCATAAATTTTAGGTCACTTTTTAAATTAACAATTTATACACACTACATAGATAAAAAATTTAACAGGGTACAAATTACAAGAGCAGTTAAAAAAATATGAAGCATCAAATATCTAGAGGTTAATTAATCAGTTGTCAACCTTTAAAAATTGGGAGGTTTCACACACACACACACACAAAAAGGATTTCTGACTTCTCTTGACACAGTTGGAAGATCTGGCAACACTGTGCCTATGTTCCCAGGTGCCTGGACCTAAGCAACATGCCTCCTTAGATGGGACATACAGTCCTCCAGTTTACCAGAGTGTTAACAGTATTTTCTTGTTTTCTGTATTCTTGATGCTCTGGCACTGGGGTCCTATTGACTGCCCCTCCCAGGGCAAGCCAGTTCTTAGAGACAGCTAATGGCTTGCTCCAATAGTGTGCCTTTCATAGGTAAACCAACCACTCCAGAGCTCATACTCTGAACCACCACGTCTATCTGGCTTTCTCCACCAGGAAGCAATATTGCTCTGCTCTAATCACCCAAGAGCCAAGGACCAGTAACTAGGGACAGCATCTATGCCCTGGGGCCCGTTGAAATTATTCAAACAAGCCAATCCTAAATCTGCTTAGCCTGCCTACCTTTGCCTTTCTCATGGAAACCACAGTAAAGGCTGTTGCCCTGGGTTGCTGTCACTCCTTCCACATCCTGACTGACGCTGAAGCTTCCCCATGCAGCCCTATGTGGTGTGTCATATCCCCTCCTGTTTCTCGGGATCTGTGAGTATAGGCTTCTTCCTTCATGACAGTCCTGTCCATGTCTGTGTGTCTTACCATACCTGACTAAAAAGCTTCCTGGAAACATTTTAAAGCAGCAGGGAAGGTGAAGGGAAGGAGAGAGAAGTCAGAGGGGACAATTTAAAGTAGGACTTTATAGTCCCTAGTATATTGATAGGACTTAGCAACTGATCGGATATCGGGTGAAGAGGAAAGAAGAAAGTCTAGAATGACACACCTAGTTTCTCTAGTGGTATTTATCACACTGCTCTGTAAAAATGCTTGTTCACTTCTCTGTCTCCTTCACTAGGCTATAAGCAACCTGAGGATGGACCATCGTAACCTTTGTCCTATCTACCATTACTATCAAGTGGGTTCTTTTAACCAACACATAAAAATACGTGTTGAACAAATAAACAAATGACCAGTTTTAAGAGGGGGGTGGTGGGTAAAATGAGAATTCAGTCCAGTACATGCAGAGAGTGAGATGTTTGCAGACCACACAGTTTCCGTAGTTCATTAGACTCATGGGTGTGGAGTTCAGGAGTGGCTGGCTCCTGGAGATGTCAGCACAGAAGTCTCAGTGGAGAGAACAATTTTAAGGTAACAAGGAGCATGAGTAGGGCACATAGCGAGAAGAAAAGATGGCTAAGGGAAGAATGCTGGGGTCTGCCAACATAGAGGAAGGGGACTTGCTTGCAAGAGAGTGAGAAGTAGAGGCAAGGCAAAGAGGAGGAAATCCAGAGTGGTTTCCAGAAACCAAACTACATCTCAGCAAATCTTACCAGTTTCTCCTAACGAATGACCCCTTTGGCAATTATTTTGAAAGGCATGTATATTTTCCCTTCAATGGAGTTCCTTTTGCCCAAGTCTACAAGACATTTTACGGTAGTGCCACTCAGAAGGGGATAACTGGTCCTCCTAGATTAAAATCAGCTATTTATTCATTTGAGTGCCCTTAAACCGAGTCATCTCTAATGCCCACTGCAGCTTTTACAAACAGATATTATCTTCATTTTGCAGAGGAGGAAACAGAAGCTGAGGAATGTAAAGGAACATTTCCAAAGCTGCAGAATGGGGATTTGAACACAGGTCCTTCTGGTTCTAATGCCTGTGGCTTACAGACAACTCCCTATGACTTGCACCATACAACCTCTTTCAAGTGAGGATGTCTGTGTTGTCAATTTACTCATGAGGATTTATACACAACACTTCAGAAAATGTCTGCTTTATTTCTGCACATCACATCATCTCCAGGAGCATATATATTTAGTAGGAAACACAGTAAACAGAAAAGCAAAGACCATGATCTTCTTGTCATAAGCTGTAACTACATAATTATAACATTTCAATTATTTATATCACATTGCATAGTGCATGTTCTTCTGTAGGCTGTCTCTGTATTTAGCCACTTAATGAGATACACAAATTACCACTATATATAATTTATTGCTAATTTTATTTATAATTTATCTTGACTTTCTTACCAATCCAAACTCATCCAAGTTTCAGATTAGTTTTAAATATTATACGTATATTCACTTGGGCAAAATCTGTTGTGGAAGACTGTCAGCTTGCTGAGAATAAAAGTTCATTTCTGAATTTCTAATTACTCTTCATGAGTCACTTCTGGTGAATTTCCATTTCTCACTTCTCACATTAAATAAAACATACTTGCTTTGAACAGTAACGTAACTATTTCACTCTAACCTCTGTGTTTTTTAGCAGGCACTCTTACTTAATATCTCTTGGGGCAGGTGCAGAGTATGCTCTAATTAACATGGGTTATATTGTCTTCTGAGACAAATTATGACTACATATATTTATAAATTTTAAATTTCCTACCATCCTTTTTAGGTCTTATAATGTGAATAATCTAACAGATGACTTAAAAGGTCTGTACAAAGTTGCTGGTGCTGATGGAAAAGGTATCACCTTCATCTTTACAGACAATGAAATAAAAGATGAGGCATTTCTAGAATATCTTAACAACCTGTTATCTTCAGGAGAGGTAGGTCTCAAAAGTAGAGAAAAAGCTCATACTTTAAAAATGTAAATTATATTTGGACAGAAAAAGCAGCAATCCTTCACAAGTGAGGCCACTTAACATTCATTTTTCATTTTAGAAATGATTAATATGTAAGACATGGTAGATTTTTGTTTAAAACTACCTGTGAGAAATGAATGCTGTCCACCTCCAGATTTTTTGTATGCTTTGTTCCATTTTAAATATGATTGCTTACTTATTTCATCAGTCTTCAATTTGGTCCTATAATTTATTTTAGAAGAATCACACTATCTATCTAACAGTCAGGAGTATAAAAGAGAGGAAAGAGTTCTGCCAGCTCTAAGCAGATGTTTGGTCATCACTTCTGACACCACCTCTGTCAGCACTCCCATGATCACTCACATGACTGGTACTTCATTGGAAGGACTCATGGGACTCAACATCCAGTTGTACTCATGTCTAAGATTTATGACAGCAACACAACAAGGATTCACAGCCAGATCAATATAGAAAAAGACACATCAGGTGGAATCTGGAGAAATCCATGTGCAGGCTTCCTATGTTCTCACCAAAAGGGTCATACAGAATGTGCGTCCCCTCCAGTGGTGAAGTGCAGTCACTCATATGCTGTGTTTCCATTCAGGGAACCCTGTTGGAGATTCCAAGTTCAGCAGTTTTACTGGGGGCTGGTCTGGTTGTCCCTCCCTGCCTAGACACTACTGCCAAAACTCCAGACTCCCAGAAGGAAAGCAGATGTTCACCATATATCACAATGTTTGTGTAAACAGTCCAGGCACAGAACAACCTTTTCAATTAGTAATGGAGGAGACATTCAAAAACCAAGTTCCCAGACGATGGCCAAGTGCTAGCCCTGCAAGCATACTCTTCTCAAAATCGGGCTCACTGTGTTAACTCTTCCCTGCTCAGTGGTGTCTATCAATGCTTGCTGCTGCATGAGCTACTTAACTACCTTGGAAAGAGGACTTCTGCACGATGGTGGCAGAGGAAAATCCTGAATTCACCTCCTCCCATGGCAGCACCAAATCTACATCTATATATGGATTATTTCCCTCTGAAAAAGATCCGAAAACTAGATAAGTTGCTTCTCCACAACAAAGGAAAAAAGGCCACATCAAGATAGGTAGGAGAGACACAGTCTTGCCAAAAACCTCACCCTCAGCACAGTGACATGCAATAGGGAGGGCTCTCACAAATAAGGAGTGAGGGGTTGGTGCCTCACATCTGGCTTAGAATACCAATGGGGCAAAAAAAAAAAAAGAAAAAGAAAAAGAAAAGAAAACCAACGGGGCTGACATCTAGTGACCCAAAATGCTATAAGAAAGTGAGATTCACTACTAAAGGGCTTCCAATATAGTCTTATCCCAAGGCCCAGCCAAGCAAACAAACAAACAAACAAAAAACCCCAGCACTTTGAAAAATGCCTAGATTGTATGTGAGGAAGATTCATTTGCTAATCTTAAAGTATCAACTGGAAGGGTCAGGGGACAGTTGAAACTCTCCCCAGAGATGGAGTTGCTGGTGGATGCCAGTTTTGCACTTTCTACCTACCCTGCTTACACAGGTGAGCAAGCTTGGACAAAGCATCCTCCTGCCACCTTACTAAGACAGGCAGGGGAGAGTGAGTAGTCAGTACTATCCCACTACCTTGTTGAAGTTGGAAAGCATGGGTGGTTGTGGCACTCCCCTGCTCCCTGGCTGGGGCAGATGAGCATGAATGTGGCATTCACCTGCTCCCTAGGTAAGGTCAGCAAGCATGGGTGGCTGTGACACTCCCTTTCCTTGGCTGGGGCTGGCGAGTGCAAAAGATGGAAACATTCTTCTACTCCAGTCTACAGCTGGTGCATACACTCAAATAAGACACTCACTTGCTGCAGTCCTGAAGCCCATGGGAGCATGCAGTTAAAATATTTTCTGGCTGCTTTTCTGAAGTTGGCAAGTATGCCCCTCTTATACACTCTCCAACTGCCTAGTTAAAGCCAGCAGGCACAGGCAATCTACATGGGGATGCCCCTTGATTGGCTCATGCTGGTGGCCAAGGGGACTGGCATTCCTGAGCTCCACAGGAATGTAACAGTTGGAAAGACATTTCTTGGCAGGCCACCACCCCCAGGACACTGCACAGACAGCAGACTGAAACACAACCCCAGTCTTCCCATGAAAAAGGCCTATTTACTTAGGTTGGAGCTTCTGCCAGAGGGACAGGCTTTAGGTTTCCCACACATCGAGAGGTTGAGGAGACACTCAAAGGGAATGTAAGCAGGAAGACACCATCCTTCCACAAACCCTTGGCCTTGTTATAGCTCAACAAGACCTCCTGGAAAGGAGTTTATATATTTGTCTGGAGCCCCAACTTTTGCGATCTGGAGAGACTTCCTAGCCTGGAGGACAGCAGGGATTATGACTGGGGCTATACAGGACTGTATGTATTTGCATAAAAACTGTTGCCTGAGGTTCTAGATTCCAATCAACCTAAAACTAGGTACTAAATGAGATTCCTCCCCCTTGGAACACTGACTGGTCTTGGTGCACCCTCAGCAACAGGGGCATATCAATAATAAATCAGGTGGTTTGGATGATCAAAAAGCTTTGTGACACAACCAAGAGGTAGGGCAAAGTTGAATAAGGTCCATCACCTACATAAGACCACTTCTTCAAGACTAGGAGAGGTAGCTGTTTGCCTCATAGAAACAAACAGAGAGAGTCAAGCAAAATGAAGAAACAGAGAAATATGTTCCAAATGAAAGACAAAAACCTCAGAAAAGACCTTGATGATATGGAGATAAGTGATCTACCTGATAAGGGATTCAAAGTAATGGTCCTAAAGATGCTTACTGAAATCATGAGGGGAATGGATGAACACAGTGAAAACTTTAATAAAGATACTGACAACATAAGAAAGTACCAAATAGAGGTCACAGAGCTGAAGAATTACAATAACTGAACCGAAAAAATACACAGGAAGAGTTCAACAGCAGACTGGAAGAAGTGAAACAGATCAGCAAGCTGGAAGACAAAGTAATGAAAATCAGACAGAGCAGCAAAAAGAAAAAAAAATTTAATGAAGATAACTTAAGGGATATATGGGACAACCTCAAGTGGAATAAAATTTGCATTGTGGGGGCCCCAAAGGAGAAGAGAGAGAAAAAGGGAGACAAAACTTATTTGAAGAAATAATGGCTGAAAATTTGCCTAACCTGGGGAAGGAAACAGACATCCAGGGCCAGGAAGCCCCGAGTTCCAAATAAAATGAACCCAAGATATTCACGTCAGGACACATTATAATTAAAATGTCAAAGGTTAAAGATAAAGAGAGAATCTTAAGAGCAACAAGAGAAAAAAATTGTTACAGGTAAGGGAAAATTCCATAAAGTTATCAGCTGATTTTCCAGCAGAAATCTTGCAGGCCAGAAGTGAGTGGCACAATATATTCAAAGTGCTAAAAGGAAAAAATACTTTCAACCAAGAATACTCTATCCAGCAAAGTTACTATTCAGAACTGAAAGAGAGATAAATAGTTTTTCAGGTTAGTAAAAGCTAAAGGAGTTCATCTCTACTAAACCAGCTTTACAAGAAATGTTAAAAGAACTTCTTTATGCTGAAAAGAAATGGCACTAATTAATAGCAAGAAAGCACAGAAAAATAAAAATATATAGTAAAGGGAATGGATTAATCACTTATCAAACTACTAAAACTACTATGAAGGTAGTAAAGGTAAAGGTGATAAAATTAACTAAAATGATAATAATCAGTTAAGGGATATAAAAAGATGTAAAATGTGACATCAAAAACATAAAATGTGGGGGAAAGTAATAAAACTGTAGAATTTTGGAGTGTATTGAAATTTAAGTTTCTATCAAATTAAAATAGTTAAATATATAAAATGATAAAGTGAAGCTGCAGTAACAACAAAGCAAAAACTTATAGTAAACACTCAAAAAAAAATGAGCAAGGAATCAAAACATAACACTGAAGAAAGTAATCAAACCAGAAGGAATGAGAGAAAGAGAAGAAGAAAGGAACAGAAGGGAACTATGAAAGCAGCCAAAAAACAATTAACAAAATGGCACTGAGTACATACCCATCAAAAACTACTTTAAATTTAAGTGGACTAAATTATCTAATCAAAGATAAAGGTGGCCGAAAGGATTTAAAAAAAAAAAAAAAGACCTATCTATGTGCTGCCTACAGAGACCCACTTCAGAAGTAAGGACACAGACTGACAGTGAAGGGACGGAAAAAGAGATCCCATGCAAATAGAAATGAAAAGAAAGCTGGTATAGCTGTATTCAGATCAGACAGAATACACTTTAAAACAAAGACAGTAACAAAAGACAAAGAAGGCACTATATAATGATAAAGAGTCAATCCAGAAAGGAGATATAACATCTACAAGTGTATACGAACCAAACATAGGAGCACCAAAATATATAAAACAAATATTAACAGATCTAGAAGGAGAAATTAATGGCAATGAAATAGTAGTAAGGGACTTTAACTAAACCCCACTTACATCAATGGATAGATCATCAAGATAGAAAATCATTAAGGAAATATCAGCCTTAAACAATATGCTAGACTATGTGGATTTATTAGATATACATATAGGACATTCCATCCCAAAACAGCAGAACACACACTCTTCTCAAGTACACATGGAACATTCTCAAGGGTAGATCATATGTTAGGCCACAAAACAAGTCTTTTTTTTTTTTTTTTTTTTTGACAGAGAGACACACAGTGAGAGAGGGAACACAAGCAGGGGGAGTGGGAGAGGGAGAAGCAGGCTTCCCGCGGAGCAGGGAGCCCAATGCGGGGCTCGATCCCAGGACCCTGGGATCATGACCTGAGCCGAAGGCAGATGCTTAACGACTGAGCCACCTAGGCGCCCTGACCACAAAACAAGTCTTAATGAATTCCAGAAGATTGAAGTCATATTAAGCATCTTTTTAGACCACAATTGTATGACACTAAGAAACAATTATAAGAAGAAAACTGCAAAGACTACAAATAAGTGGAGATTAAACAACATGCTACTGAATAATTACTGGATCACAGAAGAAATCAAAGGAGAAATAACAAAATACCTAGAATAAATGAAAACATATATGACATACCAAAACATGCAGTGCAGCAAAAGTGGTTTTTAGAAGGAAGTTCATAGCAATATAGGCCTACCTCAAGAAACAAAAGAGGCAAGATGGCGGAGGAGTAGGAGACCTGGATTTCGTCTCCTCTCAGGAATTCAGCTGGATAGGGATCAAACCATTCTGAACACCTACAAACCCAACAGGAGATCGAAGAAAGGAATAGCAACAACTCTCTGAACAGAAAAGCGACCACTTTCTGGAAGGTAGGACGTGCGGAGAAGTGAATCCAAGGCGATATTCGGGAGGATAGACGGCGGGGGAGGGGCCTCCATCGGCTGCTTCTGGCAAGTGATAGAACCACGGAGCACAAAATCGGAACTTTTAAAAGTCTGCTC
>NW_027771277.1:0-294 GCF_054177405.1 Leptonychotes weddellii | reverse complement strand
GACCCGCCAAAAAGCTTTGTCTATATGGGTTGTATCAATAAAAATTATATTAGAAATTAAAAACAGAAACCCTTGTTAAACATTTATCTATTAATTTACAAGTAACAGTAATAAACCCATTACAAGTTAATAAATGTAACATATTCTACTGAAGAGTAATTGTTTTTGCACAACCAAAAGAAATTCTGAAAGGAGTGGCATTCATGGTTGTGATGATAATAATGAGGATGGTGGTGGTGGTGCTGGTGATGATGATGGTGATGATGACAATGATGGTGGTGATCATGGTGCTGG
>NW_027771276.1:0-294 GCF_054177405.1 Leptonychotes weddellii | reverse complement strand
CTGCTCCGCGGGAAGCCTGCTTCTCCCTCTGCCTCTCTCTCTCTGTCTCTAATGAATAAATAAATAAAATCTTTAAAAAAAAAAAAAAGAACGCTGAGGGCAGACGTGAGAGAGTGCAGGTGAATGTGTTCTTGTGTGAATACCTGTGTGTCCGTGTGAGCTGTGCACGTGTGTGAGGGTTGGTTTATTCATTCAACAAATGTTTCTGAGCATCTACCATGAGGCAGGTAGGGATGCAGCTGTGATAAACTCAGCGTGATCCTGTCTCTCATGGGATCAAACATACTTTTTTTG
>NW_027771275.1:0-294 GCF_054177405.1 Leptonychotes weddellii | reverse complement strand
GAAGAAAAAAGAAAGAGAAATGGGATGCATTGAGACTAAGCTAACAATTATGCTAATTAATTTTTTAAAAGTTACCTCATTTGGTGTGGCCCTGGTTATGCTATTGAGAAGGAATGTGGGGTAGCTCTAAAGCATGCACTGTGAGTTCTCAAGCTCAAATAAGGATCTGAGTAATACATAGCAACAAAGAGCCAGGGTCCTTATAGGAGTGAAACATTTTTTTCTTGCAGCAAAGCTGGGATGCACGTCATTAGCTTTTCAAATTGGTCTTAAATTTTAAAATAAATGTCCTCT
>NW_027771274.1:0-294 GCF_054177405.1 Leptonychotes weddellii | reverse complement strand
TTTTCCCATTGGATATTCCTTCCTGCTTTGTCAAAGATTAATTGACCATATAATTGTGGTTTTGACCTAATGAAATTTTACTCTTCTAGGATCCCACCCAGGATACAGTGAGTCATCATGTCTCCTTAGGCTCCTCTCGGCTGTGACAGCTTCTTGGATGATCCTTGTTTTTAATGACCATGACAGTTTTTGTTTTTTTTTTAAAGATTTATTTATTTATTTATTTCACAGAGAGAGACACAGTGAGAGAGGGAACACAAGCAGGGGCAGAGGGAGAGGGAGAAGCAGACTCCC
>NW_027771273.1:0-294 GCF_054177405.1 Leptonychotes weddellii | reverse complement strand
TTATGAATGCGGTGGCACTCAGTAGGTGGGTGTTATGGCCCTAACAACCCTTCATGAGGAGATAGGTATCTCTTCCTTGGTGGTTTGCCCACTCTCCTGGGGCCGGAGAAAGGGCTGGCCTTGACCTAGAATCAAGACATCACAACATCCGTAAAGAGAAAGCCTGAAATATAGTTCAAAATTCCACAAGTTGCTACAGGTTTTTTTTTTTTCGTTTAGCACAGTCAATCCATATCCTTGACGTGGCCACATGAGTGTCAGCAGAAGGCTTGAAGTCAGTCCATGGCATCCTAG
>NW_027771272.1:0-294 GCF_054177405.1 Leptonychotes weddellii | reverse complement strand
TGTTAAATGACTTCATTGACTCTCCTGGTGGACATACATGTACATGCGTGCTAGACTCCCAAGGAGAACATGAGGCTCCTTTGGGAAGGAAGTATGTCTCTCCCTTTGCTGATGTTCCTCCAGTGCCTGCTATGGAGGGCTGTGCTCTCAGCTGGAAGTGACTTCCTTGGCTGACCAATCAATTGATTAACAAACTAGGAGTAGGGATGGACTTTCATGGACATAGAAATATGTCTTCTAGTCTCTTAATGTCTATGACATGCCTGTGAGATCCCTGGAGTTGGCATCTATAGA
>NW_027771271.1:0-294 GCF_054177405.1 Leptonychotes weddellii | reverse complement strand
CCCAAAATTTTAAAAAGAGAACTTATATATATATACCAAAAATAAGGTTAACTACTATGAAGGGATAGAATATGACTCTAAAAATGAAAAATAAAAAAGATTTTTTTAAAAAGGGGTTGATAAGATGTTGGTTGAAAAAGGGAAAAAGAAAAATTCAAAAAAAAAAGTTAAAAAAAATTAACTGTGAAAGACTAAAGAATCATGGTAAAAAAGCCATGATTTCATTGTGCAATATTCCCCTAGTGCTGGAGTTCTGCTGTTCTCATTGATCGATAAATTTGGTCCTGGCTGGCT
>NW_027771270.1:0-294 GCF_054177405.1 Leptonychotes weddellii | reverse complement strand
GACCCTGCAGAACAGTATGCATGGTGGGGAGAGGATACATGGATCAATTCACAATGTTAATCTCTATGTGGCCTCAGGCCCACTTCTGTCCTTCTCCAAGCCTCAGTTTTCTGATCCTACATAGAGGGATCATTAACCCCATCACTGCCTGCAGAACTTCACTTACATCAGAGGATCTGGCCACCCCCAACCTCCTACCCACCTCGCCTCTCTCCACTTGCTCAGCCACACGAGCCTTCTTTTTTTTTTTTATTCTTATGTTAATCCCCATACATTATATCATTAGTTTTAGAT
>NW_027771269.1:0-294 GCF_054177405.1 Leptonychotes weddellii | reverse complement strand
CCTGGGTGGCTCAGTTGGTTAAGCGACTGCCTTCGGCTCAGGTCATGATCCTGGAGTCCCGGGATCGAGTCCCGCATCGGGCTCCCTGCTCGGCAGGGAGTCTGCTTCTCCCTCTGACCCTCCTCCCTCTCATGCTCTCTGTCTCTCATTCTCTCTCTCTCAAATAAATAAATAAAATCTTTAAAAAAAAAAAAAAGGGGGTAAGAGAAGTCCCCTTCCCAGGCATCCAGAAGTATGGAGATGTAACTATTCTTCTGTATAAGAACATGCTATTGAGATTCACACATGCCTGGT
>NW_027771268.1:0-294 GCF_054177405.1 Leptonychotes weddellii | reverse complement strand
CTAGGATAGACTACAGGGCAGTGCTTTTTATGTGACTAATCTTATAATCCAGATGTTGGGGTTTTCTGTGGGTCTAGAGGTCTCCCTGAGAGGACAGCTGCAAGAATCCTGTGTTTTTTGATTCAGCTTCTCTTTTTCACCTTGGAGGTTCACATAAGGTCCCCAGGTCCCAAGAGAGAGGTTTGGAAGGCTGGTCTCCCTGACTCCAGGCGTCAGGTAGGAACCACGTTCAGTACAAAAACACTGGGGGCAGTAGGCAGTGACGAAAAAAAACGGCAAACTGGAGGGACTGTG
>NW_027771267.1:0-3804 GCF_054177405.1 Leptonychotes weddellii | reverse complement strand
GCCCCCCCCCCCCCGCTTGTGATCTCTCTCTCTCTCTGTCAAATAAATAAAATCTTTTAAAAATTATTTAGAGGACCAAATCTATTTGCACAGTTTAAATCTTGATCAAAACTTTCTCCCATGGTTAGAATGTAGCTTCTAGAAGAGTGGGACAGAACCCAACCCTTCAGAGAGCAGGAGAAGGGAATAAGGTTTCAAATGCTTTTTTAAAATTATCTGATGCTGAATATTCCCCAAATTAGTTACATATTCTTCCATTCATTTACCTCTAAGTAGTGAAAAATGACTCCATCTCCCCTGTAGGAGACCTTTTGGCTCTGGGCATTGGGGTCAAGCAGGATGCTCAATTCATTTTGCTGGCTCTTTGGAAGGTTTGATGCAGGCCTGGGGCATGAGCTGTGTGAAAGTAAGGCCCTTGTCTCCTCTGTTGGCCACTGTTCTCAGGAGTTTGGATTTAGAGGAAGCACATTCAGTGCTCTGAACTAGGGAGGACAGAAGTACAAATCGGCCCTGGAGCATCTATAACGATGTGGGCCTTGTTTGTTTGGCCTGCACGTTTCATGGATGCAGAGGCATCTGACAGATAAGCAGAAGGAGATAAGTTCAGAGGAAGGAGATGTTTCTAAGGGGGAAGAGGTGGTTTCCAAGAGAAAGTAGCATTTATTTCTGGGTTAATTGGTTTAAGTTTTGCTACTTCTCGCAGAATAGACTATGAACCACAGTGGGTTAAACAAGATAGAAATTGATGTTTTCTCACCTCTAATGAAGTTCTGAGGTGGGGTTGGCAGGGACTTGGACTCCTTGAGGGTGACTAAAATTTCATATCTTTCATGCGGGTAAATGTGTTTTTTCTCTTTTTTCAGGGTATGAAAAGTGAGGGTAAAATTTTAAAATCAGTGCTGGAAGCAAAAATCCCTTATAGACAAAATTGCTCCTGAACGTCCCTTGGGAAGATGTCACATGAGGAGCTGGTATTCTCTCTCCTAGTCAGTCCAGCAGAGTGAGCTTTTGTCCCTCTGCAAGAGCTTGTGCTGCTAAGTAGGTGGCGCCTGCGTTTAAGGGCCATGTTGTAAACTATAGAATGACTTCTGGGATCCCGATAGGGCCCCAAGAGAAACTTCCTTCCCTGGGCTTGCTGAAAATTCTTGTGTCTCTCCCATGGTCTTTCTGGGGCTTGCTTGCTCACTGAGCAGAGTGGGAGTGGAATTTCCTGCCAGATCGATTATTCATACCTTTTCTCACCAAAGTTTTCAAACACATTCAAAAGTGAAGAGAATTTTATAGTCAACTATGGGTCCACCACCCAGGTTCAACAGGGGTTAACCTTAGTTGTGTTTCGTCTATACCCTTCTGTCTTCCCACTCATGATTTTGAAGCACATCTTTGCTATTCTACTTTTTTCTTCTATTAGTATTTCAGTGTATGTCCTTTAAAGATAGGACGTATACCGTATCCCAATAAAAAAATAAAAATAACTTACCGGTATTTCCGTAATATCATTAAATATCAAATTAATGTTTGAGTTTTCTGTTGTCCTACATACTTTTTTTGTTTCTTTGAATCAGAATCCAAATAAGGCTTATACATGGCAATTGACAGATATATCTCTAATCTCCTTTTAATCTATCCTGACCACTCCATCTCTCCCTTCCCTGCTTCCCCCACCCCCTCCCGGGCCCCTGTGATTTGTTTGTTGAAGAAACTGGGTTGTTTGTCCTTTAGAGCAGAGAATCTCAAATGGGAATGATCTCCCTCCCCCACCTGAGGATATTTGACAATGTTGGGAGATATTTTTAGTTGTCATAATGTCGGGGGGTTGGTGATTACTGGCATCTAGTGGGTAGAAGCTGAGGATGCTGCTAAAATCCTACAGTACACAGGGCAGCCCCCACCCCCCCACAGCAAAGAATTATCTGGCCTAAAATGTTGATAGTCCTGAGGTTGAGAAACTCTACTATAGAATTTCCCATAGTGTGAATTTTAATTATTTCTTCTCCCTGGTGCCATTTAACTTACTTCTCTGTTCCTTGTGTTTTCTATGATGTGTTAAAGCTTGAGTTCTGGTCAGATTCAGATCTGGATGTTTTTTCTTTTTAGTCAAGGCTACATCATATGCAGGCAACGTATTTTCATTAAATATATAGTCACTGGTGGTCTCTCTTTTTGTGATATTATTGGTCATCAATCATTGCCTGTATCCTTTCATTTATTAGTGATTGCAAAATAGTGATTCCCAGTTCTGTCATTCCTTCCTTACTTGTATATGAGAAGAATTACATAAAGACAAGTTTGATGTCAATTACTTGTTTACCTTGAGGTTCATGTAGGAAAGGATATTTTCCCTATCTTTTCAAAACAATGAGTTCCCTGGTGGCATTCTCTAACAGTGATCACTGAAGTTTTATTTTTTGTTTTTCTTTTTTCAGTGTAAATATAATTGATGCATTTCAAATTAATCTTCTTACTGATACTCGCATTGTCCCATGTTTGGCCAGTAGCAACTAATTCAAGTTGGCTCCCAAGACCTTTTGACAAAAACTTTTTTTGTATTCTTCCTGGTGTGATACAATGTCACAGGGTTGTCTTACCTATTTCTTACTCCGGATTTAGACATACTACTTCTCCAAGCAACCCTGGTTCCTTTGAGTATTTAGAAAGTACAGTGTGAAAAGTAGGAATGTTTATTGTCATTGGATTCATCATTGCTTCTGGATCTCTTCAGTAGATCAAACTAGGGAATATGTACATATATATGTATATATGTGTGTTTGTGTTTATGTGTATGTTATATATAAGGACAAAACCAATTATTAGTGCATACAGATACTTCTAAGTAAAATTCAGGTATACAGGGTTTTACTTCATCAATTTTATATCTATGATCCTTCCTGCACACCAGTTCTCAGTGATACCATAGTTTTTCATTTGCTTTATTTCATGCTGCATACACATCAGACTTAGTCATCAAGATGTTTGCAATAGTTCTTATCTGTGTGATTGTGTCACCAACTGTATATATAGTTAGGTTCATTGTTTGATTTTATTTTTGGTTTTTAGAGATTCCCCTTTTCAATTGGATTTTGTGCAATATTGTCATGATTTCCAAGTCTCATCTATAATATGAGGCATACTCAGAGGTATTTGGTTTTACCCCTGTCGCCTCGCCATCCTGTTTCCTCCTTTCTCATATGTAGCATTTGAAAAAAATACGGTTTATCCTTGCACGGGTTTTTTTTTTTTTTTTTTGAACTTTTTAAAAAAATTTTATTATGTTCGTCACCATACATTACATCATTAGTTTTTGATGTAGTGTTCCATGATTCATTGTTTGCGTATAACACGCAGTTCTCCATGCAGAACATGCCCTCTTTAATACCCATCACCAGGCTAACCCATCCCCTCACCCCCCTCCCCTCTAGAACCCTCAGTTTGTTTTTCAGAGTCCATCGTCTCTCGTGGTTCGTCTACCCCTCCGATTTCCCCCGCTTCATTCTTCCCCTCCTGCTGCCTTCTTCTTCTTCTTCTTTTTTTTTTCTTAACATATATTGCATTATTTGTTTCAGAGGTACAGATCTGAGATTCAACAGTCTTACACAATTCACAGCGCTCACCATAGCACATACCCTCCCCAGTGTCCATCACCCAGCCACTCCATCCCTCCCACCCACCTCCACTCCAGCAACCCTCATTTTGTTTCCTGAGATTAAGAGTCTCTTATGGTTTGTCTCCCTCTCTGGTTTCATCTTGTTTCATTTTTTCCTCCCTTCTATGCTCCTCTGTCTTGTTTCTTAAATTCCTCATATC
>NW_027771266.1:0-294 GCF_054177405.1 Leptonychotes weddellii | reverse complement strand
CCAACATACCCATATAACACATAACATACCTGTAGCTTCAATAATCACAGCTAACCGAATTGATTAGGGAAACCACTATCTGTTCCTTATTATCCTTATATGAAGCAAATCTTGCCTGAAGATAACTCAACTTCTCCTCCCCCTGGGATGTCTCAACCTAGAGTCCTCACCCTGTTGCTGCCCAGTGTTTCATAAAAGGTCCCTGTAACATAGGAGCCCATCCCAGACCCGTCAGCGATGGTTCATTGCTTCCTGTCACCACAGGGTCCATCGGAGCTTGGTCTTTAACTTCTG
>NW_027771265.1:0-294 GCF_054177405.1 Leptonychotes weddellii | reverse complement strand
TGAGGCCTGTTTACTCTCCAAATGATGACTTGAAGTCATGCCTCTGTTGAAACGGGGGCAGGAACAGATGGGCCCCGTCTCCCCCCACCCCGCCCTGCCTCCCTCCTCCCCAAACAAGCAGGGAGGCGGGGAGGTGACACGTGTCCCCCAAGTTCGAGTCGGACAGAAATTGTCCTCTCAGATGCCGGTTTGGATTTCCATTTACTGCTCCTGACCCACACAGACGACGGTCTTCTGCTCCGTGAGCCTCAGTTTGCCCATCTGTAAAATGAGGGGATCCTTGCTGCTCGGAGC
>NW_027771264.1:0-294 GCF_054177405.1 Leptonychotes weddellii | reverse complement strand
TGTGATGGGTGTGGAGTCTCCTTGAGATTCTCTCCCTCTGTCCCTCCCCCACCTCTGCTCGTGCTCGCTCTCTCTCAAATAAATAAAATCTTAAAAAAAAAAAAAAAATTTAGAGTATAGAGGGGAAATAAATATCTTTGTTATTGTTTGCATAATGAAACCCTGGAAGGTTACATAAGAAATAAATTAAAAAAAAAAAATAGAAGTTAAAGTATGCAAGGTCACTTGTGGTTAGCAGCATGAATCCGACTATTTACATTACTATTTTTCCCCACAAATGATTTTTAAAGTAAT
>NW_027771263.1:0-294 GCF_054177405.1 Leptonychotes weddellii | reverse complement strand
TTACCTTATTAAATGTGTGGGCTAAGGGTAAAATACATTGTGTGGGTCTAGCATCAGTTAAAAATAAGAGTGGGAATTAAGGGTGGGGGTATGGGTATTTTTAGGGATTGAAACATGTATTCCAAATGTTGCCTTAGCCATTAATGGTGTAAGTTGAATTATCAAGTAAAGACTGAGCGGTCAAAGTGGAGAAAAGCTCGCCAGCATGAGAGGAAAACAGGTCATCATGGTTCTCCTACTATTGTGGGTTTCTAACTGGCATACTTGAGGCCTGGATGGTTTCTGACATAGCAC
>NW_027771262.1:0-294 GCF_054177405.1 Leptonychotes weddellii | reverse complement strand
GTGTAAGACTGTGGAATCACAGATCTGTACCTCTGAAAAAATAATACATTACATGTTAAAAAAAAAAGAAGAAGAGTAGGAAGGGAAAAATTAAGGGGGGGGGGAATCAGAGGGGGAGAGGAACCATGAGAGACTATGGACTCTGAGAAACAAACTGAGAGGGTTCTAGAGGGGAGGGTGGTGGGGGATGGGTTAGCCTGGTGATGGGTATTAAAGAGGGCATGTATTGAATGGAGCACTGTGTGTTATATGCAAATAATGAATTCTGGAACACTACATCAAAAACTAATGATG
>NW_027771261.1:0-294 GCF_054177405.1 Leptonychotes weddellii | reverse complement strand
GTCTCTCTCTTGGACAATTGCTTTGACTTTCTAGATGGTTCCCCTGCCTCTTGCCCATCTTCTACCACCCCACAAATCAGTTTCTACATCTGATCTTTTTTTTTTTTAAAGATTTTATTTATTTATTTGACAGAGAGAGAGATAGTGAGAGCAGGAACACAAGCAGGGGGAGTGGGAGAGGGAGAAGCAGGCTTCCTGCCGAGCAGAGAGCCCGATGTGGGACTCGATCCCAGGACCCTGGGATCATGACCTGAGCCGAAGGCAGACGCTTAACGACTGAGCCACCCAGGCACC
>NW_027771260.1:0-294 GCF_054177405.1 Leptonychotes weddellii | reverse complement strand
GGGGTCTCAACTAGTACCTATCAGAATGGATCAACTAAGACCACACAAAGACATTTATCAGGAAACTGTAAATCTCTGGATACAAAGAGAAGATTCTATAAACTTTTCTAGAATAAAAATCTCACATTAAAATAAAAGGATTTTAAAAAGTCAAATGATTTCAAAATTTTCAAAAGGTAGACAATAGGGCACCTGGATGGCTCAGACGTTAAGTGTCTGCCTTCGGCTCAGGTCATGATCCCAGGCTTCTGGGATCGAGCTCCATATTGGGCTCCCTGCTTAGCAGGGAGCCTG
>NW_027771259.1:0-294 GCF_054177405.1 Leptonychotes weddellii | reverse complement strand
TTGGAGTAATGAGTACTTTTCCTCTAGCTCTGTGTTCACATTTTCAGCAATGTGAACATGATGTGCCTAAGGGGGTATGTGGATGTGTGTCTTTTAACCTCATATAGATTTGTGGAATGTCTTGAATGTGTGAGTTGATACCTTTCTTCCTGTAGATTTGGACATTTTTGCAATTATTTCTTCAAATATGGCTTTGGTCTCAGGGCACGTGGGTGGCTCAGTCAGTTAAGTGCCCAACTCTTGATTTCAGCTCAAGTCATGATCTCAGGACCAGGAGATCAAGCCCTGCATGGG
>NW_027771258.1:0-294 GCF_054177405.1 Leptonychotes weddellii | reverse complement strand
GCAGGGGGAGTGGGAGAGGGAGGAGCAGGCTCCCCGCTGAGCGGAGAGCCCGATGCGGGACTCGATCCCAGGACCCTGGGATCATGACCTGAGCTGAAGGCAGACGCTTAACGACTGAGCCACCCAGGCGCCCTGTAACTTCTTATATAATCTAATATAAAGGTGAAGTCAGACCTTGGTCTTTTTTTTTTTTTTTTTTGAGAGGTTACTAAAGATTGAATGATGAATAATTGTTACTCTCTCAGTCATGTGAATCACCAGTACCGAAGGAAGGCACAGTCTAGAGAAGTTTTT
>NW_027771257.1:0-3805 GCF_054177405.1 Leptonychotes weddellii | reverse complement strand
CACTCCAGCAACCCTCAGTTTGTTTCCTGAGATTAAGAATTCCTCATATCATTGAGCTCATATGATACTTGTCTTTCTCTGATTGACTTATTTCGCTTAGCATAATACCCTCTAGTTCAATCCACGTCATTGCAAATGGCAAGATTTCGGGGGGTTTTTGATGGCTGCATAATATTCCATTGTATATATACACCACATCTTCTTTATCCACTCATCTGTTGATGGACATCTTGGCTCTTCCCATAGTTTGGCTATTCTGGACATTGCTGCTATAAACATTGGGGTGCACGTACCCCTTTGGATCACTACATTTGTGTCTTTGGGGTAAATACCCAGTAGTAGCACATTGAATATTTCCTTCTACTCCCTTCTGGCCTGCCAGGTTTCTTTTTTTTTTTTAGATTTTATTTATTTATTTGAGAGACAGAATGAGAGAGAGAGAGAGCATGAGAGAGGGGAGGGTCAGAGGGAGAAACAGACTCCCCGCTAAGTGGGGAGCCCAATGCAGGACTCAGTCCCGGGACTCCGGGATCATGACCCAGCTGAAGGCAGTAGCTCAACCAACTGAGCTACCCAGGCACCCCTGGCCGGCCAGGTTTCAATGGGCAAGTCTGCTGCTAACCTTATGTGTCTACCCTTTGAGATTAAGGACCTTTTGTCCCTAGCTACTTTCAGAATTCTCTCTTTATCTGTGTATTTTGCAATTTTTGCCATGATATATCATGATAAGAAACTCATTTCAAATCCAGGGACATAGCTAGGTTAAAATAAAAGCATGTAAAAACATACATGACACAAACATTAATTTTTAAAAAATATAAGTGGCTACATTAACATCTGAAATAGTAGATGGTAGAGCAAACAAAATTACTAAAGTAGAATGGACATGATAGAAGGAAATATTACATAGTAAAAATATCTACAGACTAGGAAGAAATAATGATCTTAAATGTGTATGCACCAAAAAAACAGAACTTTAAAATACCTGAAAAATGATGGAACTGAGTGGAAAAGTAGGCAACTGTACAGTTATCAGTAGGGAATTCAACATGACCTCTCAACAACTGATAGAATTACTAGGTAGAAAACCAAAAAGGGTAGAGAAGATTTGAACAACACAACCAGTCACAGAGTGACCTATGGACTAAACGCACCAGATAATAACAATACATATCTTTTTGTTTGCCCAGGGAACACTTACCAAGATATATCATATACTGTACCATAAAACAAACCTTGACAAATGTAAAATTGAAATCATACAGTGTACATTTTCTGGCCATATTGGATTCACACTAAAAACCAATAATAGAATGACAAGACAATCTCTAAACACACAGAAATTAAACAACATAATTTAAAATAACCATGCATCAGAGGAAATCTCAAAGAATATTTTAAAATAGAATTGATTGAAAATAAAAATACAGCATACCAAAATCTGTTGGATGCAGCTAAAGCATTGTTGAGAATGAGGTCGGTAGCACTAAATGCTTACATTAGTTATGACAAAAGGACTCAACCCAATAATGTAAATTTTTACTTAAGGTGGGATGCCTGGCTGGCTCAGTAGGTGGAGCTTGTGATTCTTGATCTTGGGGCTGTTAGTACAAGCCCCATGTTGGGTATAGAGATTACTTAAATAAATAAAATAAGTTTTTACTTAAGGCACCAGCAATAGAAGAGGAAAATAAATCTAAATAAGTATAAGGAAGGCACTAATGTAGAGATCAAAGCAGTAATTAATTACATTGAAAATAATAAAACAATAGAGCAAATCAATGAAATAACAGACTGGTTTGTTTTAAAATCAATAGAATTGATAAACTTTAGTAAGACTGACAAAAACTAGGGTGCCTGGGTGGCTCAGACGGTTAAGCATCTGCTTTCGGCTCAGGTCATGATCCCAGGGTCCTGGGATCGAGCCCCGCATCGGGCTCCCTGCTCCTTGGGAGCCTGCTTCTCCCTCTGCTTCTCTCTCTCTCTCTCTGTCTCTCATGAATAAATAAATAAAATCTTTAAAAAAAAAAAAAAAAGACTGACAAAAACTAAAGGAAGAAGGGACGCCTGGGTGGCTCAGTCGTTAAGCGTCTGCCTTCGGCTCAGGTCGTGATCTCAGGGTCCTGGGATTGAGTCCCATATCGGGCTCCTTGCTCGGCGGGAAGCCTGCTTCTCCCTCTCCCACTCCCCCTGCTTGTGTTCCCTCTCTCGCTGTGTCTCTCTCTGTCAAATAAATAAATAAAATCTTAAAAAAAAAAAACTTAAAAAAAAAAACTAAAGAAGAAAACACATATTACCAATGTAAGTATTGAAACAAGGGATGTCACTACATATGCTGTAGCCACTAAGAAATAAAGGAATATTACAGAAAATATTACATTCATAAATATGACAATGTAGAAGTAATGGACTTCTTTTCAAAAACCACGACTATCAAATTCAACTGAGATGAAGTATTTTAAATCAATAACTGTATACCAATGTTAAAAACTGAATTTATTTAAATAGCTCCTCAAAAAAGAAATTTACAATCCCAGATGGTTTCAGTGGAGAATTCTACCAATCATTATTTTTTAACGATTTTATTTATTTATTTGATAGAGAGAGACACAGCCAGAGAGAGAACACAAGCAGGGGGAGTGGGAGAGGGAAAAGCAGTCTTCCCATGGAGCAGGAAGCCGATGCGTGGCTCGATCCCAGGACCCTGGGATCATGACTCGAGCCAAAGGCAGACACTTAACGACTGAGCCACCCAGGCGCCCCTCTACCAATCCTTTAAAGAATTAACACCAATTTCACACAATCTCTTCCAGAAGAGGAGAGAACATTTTCCAATTCATTTTGTGAGGGCAATAACACCCTGATATCAAAACCAGACAAAACAAATACAAAAAAAGAAAACTACAGGCAAATAGCTCTCATGAACATAGATGCAAAAATTCTCTACAAAATATTAGCAGAGTGAGCATAACAATGTATAAAAAGAATTATGCACTATGACCAAGTGGGATTTATTCCAAGTTTGCAAGGCTGGTTCAAAATTTGTTTTGTTTTTTAAAGATTTTATTTATTTATTTGACAGAGAGAGAGACAGCGAGAGCAGGAACACAAGCAGGGGGAGTGGGAGAGCGAGAAGCAGGCTTCCTGCCGAGCAGGGAGCCCGATGTGGGACTCGATCCCAGGACCCTGGGATCATGACCTGAGCCGAAGGCAGACGCTTAACGACTGAGCCACCCAGGCACCCAAGGCTGGTTCAAAATTTGAAAAATCAATGTAATACGCCAGAGCAACAGGCTAAAAAGAAAAAATTATATGATCATATCAATTGATGCAGAAAAAGTATTTGACAAATTCCAACACCCATTAATGATTTTTAAAAAAAATCTGAGGAGTGGTATCATGGAAATGGCAGAGTGGGAAGATCTAAGAATCCATCTTTCCACTGAAGCTACCAAGAAGCTGACAAAAACTGACAGAATCAACTTCTTTGGAACTCTGGCATCTAAGCAAAATCTTACGGCAACCAGGAAAGTGCTTATAAAGAAAGAGACTGATAAACTTCAGTAAGAAAACATTATGTTCTTGTTTACCTACCTATCATCCCCATTCCCCAGCTAAGCGGTGGCTATGGGAATAGCAGCTTGAAATCCAGGCGCACCTTGCTGGTGGTATGGCGGCAATTTGGACCTTGTTAAAAAAAAAATTGTAGTGGGCGCCTGGGTGGCTCAGTCGTTAAGCGTCTGCCTTCGGCTCAGGTCATGATCCCGGGGTCCCGGGATCGAGTCCCACATCGGGCTCCCTGCTC
>NW_027771256.1:0-294 GCF_054177405.1 Leptonychotes weddellii | reverse complement strand
TGTTAAATGACTTCATTGACTCTCCTGGTGGACATACATGTACATGCGTGCTAGACTCCCAAGGAGAACATGAGGCTCCTTTGGGAAGGAAGTATGTCTCTCCCTTTGCTGATGTTCCTCCAGTGCCTGCTATGGAGGGCTGTGCTCTCAGCTGGAAGTGACTTCCTTGGCTGACCAATCAATTGATTAACAAACTAGGCGTAGGGATGGACTTTCATGGACATAGAAATATGTCTTCTAGTCTCTTAATGTCTATGACATGCCTGTGAGATCCCTGGAGTTGGCATCTATAGA
>NW_027771255.1:0-294 GCF_054177405.1 Leptonychotes weddellii | reverse complement strand
CACTGGGTGTTATGCACAAACAATGAATCATGGAACACTACATCTAAAACTAATGATGTAATGTATGGGGATTAACATAAGAATAAAAAAAATTTAAAAAAAAATACTTACTAAAAACTTGTGGAATATTCTACATAGCACAATAGAGAAAACGTTGTTTCACCTCTAATGTAAATTTGCTTCAATAAACAAACAAAAAAAAAAAAATGTCCAAAGCAGCACTACTGGAATAACAACAAAAAATGTCCACCAATAACAAAATGGATATAATGTATTTATAAAGTAGAATACTGT
>NW_027771254.1:0-294 GCF_054177405.1 Leptonychotes weddellii | reverse complement strand
TCTAAAGTAATGTGTGTCAAACTTGTTGACCTTTGCCAGTTTGACTGGTGAATAATATGAGAATGGTTTTATTTAGGGATATATCTTTTTGCTGCTTTTTTTTTTTTTAAAGATTTTATTTATTTATTTGAGACAGAGAGAATGAGATACAGAGAGCATGAGAGGGAGGAGGGTCAGAGGGAGAAGCAGACTCCCTGCCAAGCAGGGAGCCCGATGCGGGACTCGATCCCGGGACTCCAGGATCATGACCTGAGCCGAAGGCAGTCGCTTAACCAACTGAGCCACCCAGGCGCC
>NW_027771253.1:0-294 GCF_054177405.1 Leptonychotes weddellii | reverse complement strand
TATTAGTTTCAGGGATAGAATTTAGTGACTCATCAGTTGCACATAACACCCAGTGCTCATTACATCAAGTGCCCTCCTTCATGCCCATCATCCAGTTACCCCATCCACCCACCCACCTCCCCTCCAGCAACCCTTAGTTTGTTTCCTACAGTTAAGATTCCCTTATGGTTTGCCTCCCTCTCTGTTTTTATCCTATTTTATTTTTCCTTCCCTTCCCCTATGTTCATCTGTTTTGTTTCCTAAATTCCACATAGGAGTGAAATCATATGGCTTTGTCTTTCTCTGACTTATGTC
>NW_027771252.1:0-294 GCF_054177405.1 Leptonychotes weddellii | reverse complement strand
GCACAGTTTCATTCTCTTATCTGAACTCCTACCTGGCAAAGTGCACTTCCGAGTGCAAACATTTAAACAAGTAATTTATCTACAGATGCTTCAGAAGGCATTCTTTTGCTGTCTGTTGTGAGTGAAAATATATAAAGTTGTATTCAACTGAAAATGCTTGAAATAAAGCTGTAATCTATTTTTTCATTTTTTTAAAAAGGGCCTAAATTGCTTATATTGTTGCTGTAGCTCACAAAGTGGTGAGTATTTGCTGTTGTATTTTCATTACTGTGTCATGGTCATTATGTGTTGTGT
>NW_027771251.1:0-294 GCF_054177405.1 Leptonychotes weddellii | reverse complement strand
CCTAAAAACCAGGGCTGACCCCAGGCTTTCGGGTCTTGCCAATTGTCCTGTTACAGAGCGTTGGCACTTCCTCCCCACCTACGTTTTGTTACTCAGTGTGTGGAAACTATGCCGGACTTGCCGCTCAAACTTCAGTCCAGAGAGTAACAGCCCCAGATGGAGGGATAGCTCTAGGAGCGGCCCCGTGGCACTTCTCGGATTTTAACAGACTCCTTTTAACCCATGTCCTCTTAAGGAATCTGGAAGAGATGTGCATTAGGTAGCCTTATTCCATTTTTCAAGCCAACACACTGT
>NW_027771250.1:0-294 GCF_054177405.1 Leptonychotes weddellii | reverse complement strand
GCCTGGGTGGCTCAGTTGGTTAAGCGACTGCCTTCGGCTCAGGTCATGATCCTGGAGTCCCGGGATCGAGTCCCGCATCGGGCTCCCTGCTCAGCGGGGAGTCTGCTTCTCCCTCTGACCCTCCCCCCTCTCATGCTCTCTCTATCTCATTCTCTCTCTCAAATAAATAAATAAAATCTTTAAAAAAAAAAAAAGAAATACAGACAGTAGTGGCAATATTGTTTTATTTTAATTTAAATTTCTGTGTTAGTGCCATAAAAAAAAATAAGTGAAGAACAAGAGAAGAGCAAGCTC
>NW_027771249.1:0-294 GCF_054177405.1 Leptonychotes weddellii | reverse complement strand
CTGTGAGCTCCCTTTTGTTTTTTTTGTTTTTTTAAAGAATTTATTTATTTTTTTAAAGAGAGAGAGACAGTGAGAGAGGGAACACAAGCAGGGGGAGTGGGAGAGGGAGAAGCAGGCTTCCAGCTGAGCAGGGAGCCCGATGAGGGGCTCGATCCCAGGACCCTAGGATCATGACCTGAGCTGAAGGCAGACGCCTAACAACTGAGCCACCCAGGCGCCCCTGTGAGCTCCCTTTTGAAGAGCAAAATGGATTTCTTCTTCCTTCAAACCTAACTGAGGAAATATAGTTGTTTG
>NW_027771248.1:0-294 GCF_054177405.1 Leptonychotes weddellii | reverse complement strand
TCTGCAGAAAAATCATCTGATAGCCTTAATGGGTTCCCTTATATGTAACTGCTTTTTTTCTCTTGCTGCTTTTAAAATTCTGTCTTTATCACTATTTTTTTTTTTTTGCCATCTTAATTACTATGTGTCGTGGTGTGGACCTCCTTGGGTTGATTTTGTTGGGGGATCTCTGTGCCTCCTGGATCTGGATTTCTGTTTCCGTCCCTAGATTCAGGAATTTTTTAGCTATTATTTCTTCAAATAAATTGTCTGCTCCTGGGACACCTGGGTGCATCAGTCAGTTAAGCATTTGCC
>NW_027771247.1:0-3805 GCF_054177405.1 Leptonychotes weddellii | reverse complement strand
GCCCGGCCAATCAGCATAAAGGCTCAGGTCCTCTGAAGCAGGATTGGCTCGGGCTGGGCACGTGAGCAGACCAGCCCAATGGGGTGGGCTCTGGGGAATGGGCGGAGCCGTCAGGGAGCGAGCCCGGGAGCCTGGCGCTTTGCAGACACGTGGGCCCGGCAGCTGCGAGCAGGTCCCTGAGCCGGACCTGCGCGCCCCGTCTGGCGGCCCGGTACCCATGTCCACATGGGGTCGGGAAGGGGGCGAAATGATGGGAGGGAGGAAAAATAATAATACGTTTAAATACCACCTTCAAAACTTAAAATAATAGAAAGGAGGGAAAAATAAAAGAATTAAAGACAGAAGCCCAGGGACTGCGCGATTTTTGTCGGGCACCCCACGCTCTGCTGTCCCAGACTCCCCGAGATATCAGCTCATTCTCGGGACAGCATCGTGTCCCCGGCACCTCGTTTCCCAGGCGTGGCTGGAGGTCCCTAATCTGCCCCACGTGCGCATCGGAGGCAGGTGTCACATGCGCAGCGCTCCTCGCTGCGGCCCCTTCCCGGGGGTGTCCCCGCCCACCAGCCGCTCTGGGACTGGACCCCAAGGTCACTCTCCGTCCTCCGCGGGGCTCATCCCACAGGCACCTTCGTCGAGCAGGAGTGCTCGGAGCCCTGCCCCGGGCTTCAGACACGCGGGGCCCCGAGGTCCCCGCCAGGGTGATGGGAGCCCGAAGCCTCCGCAGACCTGCTTCCCCTCCCACGGCCTTCCCGCGGTGGGGCCTCGTCCCTCCCGGGGCCGGGGGCGGGGGGCGGGGGCGAGGAAACCTGTATAGACAGCAGCCGCATCACCCGAATGCCTGATGGAAATTCGGAATTCCAGGCCCCGCCCAGAGCTACACACCCAAATCTGTGTTGTAAGAAAACCCGGAGGGCTGACGCATCCAGAGCATGAGGCTGGCGCATGCCTGGTCCCTCCACGGCCCATGCGGGGCTTTAGATGCCCCTCCACGCCCCTAAACCTGCGAGGGAGGATCCTGCAGCCCAGGAGGGTGGATCTCTCCCTCGGCAGCAGCCCCGGGACAGACAGCTGGGGGCTGAGGACCCTGCTGGGTCCATGTCACAGGTGTGTGCCCGTACAGATGGCGTCACGGGCAGGCAGAGGAGATGAACACAACTGGGGCTTCCTGGGCCAGCTCCCCAGGAGGCCCGTCCCGGTGGGAGATGCTCACCTCTGCCTCTGGGAAATCAGGATGCCTCAGCACCACTCCCATTAGGCAGGAGCTCAGGACAGCCTGATTTTACCAGAATCCAGGCCCTTCTGACGCCCTCTTGTTGGGCACAGCTGGTCTTCCCTGCTAATTGTGTTCTGAGAAATTCTCAGGAAGGAATGAGGCCATCCCACTGAGGTTCCCAGATACCTAATCCCATTGGTGAGGACATGAGGGCGGGTGTGTGACTGCAGAAATGATCCTTCATTTGTCTTTCAAGTTAACTCCTGAGCCCCTTACTGAAGGTGATTTCAGGCAGCATCACATTGCTCTGTCTTTTCCAGCTCAATGAATCTACATCAACCAGCAGTTCAGCCTTTCTAGAATCTTCCCTGACTTTCCCATTTAAGGATTTTCATAACTGGCTCCTACCCTGCCTCTCTGTTTTTTGTTTTCCTCCCCCACCTCTGGATTTCCTTTGGGAGAAATGGCCATTCTCCCTGGACACAGCCCAGAGGTACTTTTCTTCATGTTCTCACTCCAAGCCAGGAGGTGGGCAGGTGGCTCAGGCTGTCACTCAGTCATATTACAGTTCATGAAATGTTCATTTTTAGCATGGATAACTTCAAGCCATTTTCAAATCAACCTTTCCTGGCAATGAATAAATGTGATTTGCTCCCACAAAGACACCCACAGACTCTAAATCTGGTGTCTTCGACACTGAGTGGTGACAGATTTGGCGGAAAAGATATATTTAACCATAAATACCTCTGTGGCTTCGTTTTTTTAAACTGATGGACTGAGCTGCCTCCCTTCTTCCCTCTCCCATACACTCACAAACTGAACTACCTGCTGAACATTGACCCCCTCCGCGCATGCCCACCACCCAGCAGACCGTCCCACGCCGCAGAGGAAAACAGCTTGATCCAGAGGAGGAACCTCTGCTCACAGGCCAACCGGGGTCATGGTCACTGTCACACAAGGACATGATGCTACCTGCGTGTTTGGGAGGTAAATGACATCAGACATGAGGGACCCAGAACATTCTGCAGTCACCAGCACTCCAGATGGGTAGCAGGAATGTTCCAGAATAACAGCTGCAGAACCTGAGCTGCCACTCAGTCTCCAGACACTGTGTTGGTGCTGAGCCATCACCTGCACCCAGACCCTGGGCTGGCACTTCTTAGATGCTTCCCTCTCACAAGGGACATGATAGAGAAGCCTCAGACCTTTTTCTAGAGTGAGGCCCCGGGGACTGGGCTCAGTCAGGTCACTACCCGAGCGGCCCCCTATGTGGACCTACCTGAGCCTTCCCAGGCCTGGTTCCACCCCTCCCCCCATAGCCTGGGAGGCCGCACCAGTCACAGCAACTCAAAAACATCTTTCTGATGGAAGGTTCTGGTTGGAGCCTGGGCAGCAGCTCCCCACAAGCCTGGAGAAGACATCATGCAGAGGGACTCCTCACGGGGACACGGAGGCAGAATATGTGTGGGGGGAGAGCTGAGCCCTGGAGAAGTGGAGGACAAGACCGCCACCCCACCAGGGGCCCATTCTATCCTGTGTCCTGACCTGACAGGCCAGTGAGGAAGCAGCCATGGACTACAGGAGGAGCCCTGGACACCCCAGGAATGCTCAGCACAAGTGGGAGGCGAATACTGTTCCATGTGATCCCATGCATGCCTCTCTCCACACAGCCCACAAGGGCCCCAGGACCCCACGTTCACTGGGTTACCCTTTTCCAAGGAAATCCACGAGCAGCCCTCCCCTGCGGCGCTGGAAGGGTGGCACCCTGGGTCGTGCTTGAAGCGCCTTTGCTCATGAATTCCTCCAGCTGCACTCTGGGGGTCTCCCCGTGGCCACCTCCATGCTTAGACAGGGAGCCAGCTGAAAACAACTATTAGCCTCTGAAACCGTGGCGGGGTGTGTGTGTGTGTGTGTGTGTGTGTGTGTGTGAGAGAGAGAGAGAGAGAGAGAGAGAGTCAGAGACCATCAACTGGCCTCTTCCCTCTCCATGAAGCCCCCCAGACTGGGTGGACAGCAGGGACATTAGGAGGGAGACCGGGAGGCATTCTTCCAGCACAACCAGGGAGGAATGAAGACGCAGCTCCATCACTCGCTGCCCTCTCCTTCCTTCCCTTGTGGAGTGCCCATGGAGGACAGCCTCCAGGACGAGTCCCTGTTTCCAACACAAATGGGCCCTTGAAGGGAGCACACCCTGGACACTCATCTCAGCCCTCGAGTCCTGCATACGCTGGGCAGACCATCCCCACTCAGGGGCTCGGATGTCAAGTGGTGGGACAAGAAAACCCCATGTCTGACCCACTAAATGAGCATCATAGCTCTAAAACAGGAAACCCAGAGATTCCCCAAGATTGAACAAAGTCACATGTGTGCCATATGTGAGTGGTGGACAGGTGGGCAGCGTGGGGAAACTGAGGACAGGCCCGCGTGCTGCGGTCACCATTCACCCCAGGCTGCGTCGGGACCACAGGTGCCCTCCTTCAAGGTGTCAATCAGATCATCCGAGGACACCCCTAAGGCCTGATGCAGGCCCTCCACCTGCCTCCCCTGTCCAAATGCTGCCGGAACCCCCTCCTGTCCGGGCCCTTCCAGGCT
>NW_027771246.1:0-294 GCF_054177405.1 Leptonychotes weddellii | reverse complement strand
ATTTTTTTTTTCTGTCAACACTGAATTTCTAATATTTCTAAGAATTTCTAAGACACGCATATGTAATATATATATGTATGTACATATATTACACATACACATACACACATATGTACACATATGTGTGTATTACATATATGTGTCTTATCTACATTATACAAATTATGCATGTTGTATTATGTATAATATATATTACATATATATAATATGTATACACTTATATATGTCATATAAGTATGACATATTTTTTTAGTTTTACTCATTGATAGCTCATTGTCTTGTCTTGTGTATTTT
>NW_027771245.1:0-294 GCF_054177405.1 Leptonychotes weddellii | reverse complement strand
GAGTCGCCGCGCAGAGGCCCGCCCGCTCCCACGTGTCACCTTGGGATGGCGTGGTCACTGCCATGGGCCTCTTCCCAAAAAGGCCATACCGTGTAGACTGCCTCCAACAGAAAAGACACTGTCTCTCACCTCCAGGCAACACAGACGGACAGACTTTCAGTCTTTGCCACGGTGCTGGATGTGAAATAGGATCTCTTTATTTTAATTTGCATTCCCCTAGTTGCTGCTTAGGTGGAATATTTTGAATACATTTACTGACCATTTGAGGTTTTGTTCTGTGAATTCCCTGTTCGT
>NW_027771244.1:0-294 GCF_054177405.1 Leptonychotes weddellii | reverse complement strand
CCTAAAAACCAGGGCTGACCCCAGGCTTTCGGGTCTTGCCAATTGTCCTGTTACAGAGCGTTGGCACTTCCTCCCCACCTACGTTTTGTTACTCGGTGTGTGGAAACTATGCCGGACTTGCCGCTCAAACTTCAGTCCAGAGAGTAACAGCCCCAGATGGAGGGATAGCTCTAGGAGCGGCCCCGTGGCACTTCTCGGATTTTAACAGACTCCTTTTAACCCATGTCCTCTTAAGGAATCTGGAAGAGATGTGCATTAGGTAGCCTTATTCCATTTTTCAAGCCAACACACTGT
>NW_027771243.1:0-294 GCF_054177405.1 Leptonychotes weddellii | reverse complement strand
GTTGCTCTTCTTTTCTTCCATCTCCTGTTGAGTTTGTAGGTGTTCAGAATGGTTTGATCGCTATCCAGCTGAATTCCTGAGAGGAGACGAAATCCAGGTCTCCTACTCCTCCGCCATCTTGCTCCGCCCCCTATTTTACCATTTTAATAGGGTAATAGGTTTCTAGTGGTATTTCAGTGAGCTTTTGATTTGCATTTCTCTAGTGACTAATGATTTTGAACATTTTTTTCATGTGTTTATCAGCCACCATATGTCTTCTCTGGTGATTTAGCTGTTTAGATCTTTTGAGCCCTT
>NW_027771242.1:0-294 GCF_054177405.1 Leptonychotes weddellii | reverse complement strand
GGAACCCCTTGGTCAGGGCTTCCCTGCTCGGCGGGGAGCCTGCTTCTCCCTCTCCCTCTCCCTCTGCTCCCCCGCACCACATGCTCGTGCTTGCGTGCTCTCTCTCTTTTTTTCAAATAAATTAAAAAAAAAAAAAGATTGGCTTTACCGTTGGGAGAAATGTGAGAGAAGCGAGCTAATTGCTCTCCCGCTGCCTGGCACACGTGTGTCGGGTGGCGCTGCTGCGACAGATCCGGTAGAACGGCACCCCGTGCGCAGGCGGGCCAGCCTCCCACTTCCAGCCCCAGGCGCCAG
>NW_027771241.1:0-294 GCF_054177405.1 Leptonychotes weddellii | reverse complement strand
CAAATGCCGACAAATTTCATTATTACAATGTCAAAAAAAGTCACACTTGCTAATATCCTCGCTCATTTCATCAAGAACATTCTTTTTTTTTTTTAAAGATTTTATTTATTTATTTGAGAGAGAGAGAATGAGAGACAGAGAGCATGAGAAGGAGGAAGGTCAGAGGGAGAAGCAGACTCCCTGCTGAGCAGGGAGCCCGTTGCGGGACTCGATCCCGGGACTCCAGGATCATGACCTGAGCCGAAGGCAGTCGCTTAACCAACTGAGCCACCCAGGCGCCCTCATCAAGAACAT
>NW_027771240.1:0-294 GCF_054177405.1 Leptonychotes weddellii | reverse complement strand
CCTGGGTGGCTCAGTTGGTTAAGCGACTGCCTTCGGCTCAGGTCATGATCCTGGAGTCCCTGGATCGAGTCCCGCATCGGGCTCCCTGCTCGGCGAGGAGCCTGCTTCTCCCTCTGACCCTCCCCCCTCTCATGTGCTCTCTGTCTCTCTCATTCTCTCTGTCTCAGATAAATAAATAAAATCTTTAAAAAAAAAAAAAGAAATTAAATCTACTAATATCTGAAAATCACCTATGCGATAAAAATTGTATTAGGTGATGTAGAAAATATGATAAACAGTAAGATATTATGCACT
>NW_027771239.1:0-294 GCF_054177405.1 Leptonychotes weddellii | reverse complement strand
CCTGGGTGGCTCAGTCGGTTAAGCGACTGCCTTCGGCTCAGGTCATGATCCTGGAGTCCCGGGATCGAGTCCCGCATCGGGCTCCCTGCTCAGCAGGGAGTCTGCTTCTCCCTCTGACCCTCCTCCCTCTCGTGCTCTCTGTCTCTCATTCTCTCTCTCACAAATAAATAAATAAAATCTTTAAAAAAAAAAAAAAAAAGAAATGAAAGACGACACACACACAACACATCAAGTGTGGGTCCATTAGCAGTAAGTTCGGAACGGGCAACAACACTACATGTTTAGGGGTACCTT
>NW_027771238.1:0-294 GCF_054177405.1 Leptonychotes weddellii | reverse complement strand
TTTCTTTCACAGTTGAGAATATACATTTTTTAATTCCCCAAGTGAGTGATTCATTAATGATGGGCTTTTAAGCAAAAAAATTGCTCACACACATACACACACACACACACACACACACACAGGCACTTACTCACTTGTGCATAAATAAGGTTTTGAAGTGATTATGGGCTTTCTTACCTGTCACCATACCATGTGAATAACTACTCCACTTACATATCATTTTGGAAAGACCACTGTAAGATGAAAATCAAGCATACTAAAAAATAGCAAGAGATACAGCATTCTTTAATTTCA
>NW_027771237.1:0-3805 GCF_054177405.1 Leptonychotes weddellii | reverse complement strand
GGGACCTTAGGGTTGCTGGCCTCTTGTTTTCCCAGCCTGTCTTCTGCGGGAGGGGCCTGCCGCGCTGTTACTCAGGCAACCGTGTTTGGCTGGAGTTGCCCTGCACCCCTGTGGCGGGGGATGGGCTCAGTGGGAATCAGTCTTTGGGGCTTTTGTTCTCTGGTGCCTTTCCCTGGCGGCTTTCCGCATTTCTTCCATGAGTCAGAGCAGAAGAGACCGTTTCCAACCCTCTGCCTCAGAGCAGAGAGACCTCAGTCTATTCTTCAGTGAGCTCTCCAGGCCACACTGTCTCCGTTTCTGTCCGTGCTGCTATAAACTGCAGCATCCTGGGTTGTGCGCCCCTCTGCAGCGCTCCCGGTCCTGCCTCCAGGTCGGGGCTCATCTCTGCCCTTTGTGCTTCTAAAACCGCCAGCCGCTCCCAGTTCGCCTGTGCGACCCCGCCAGTCTGGTTTTCCACCCCGGGGGCTGCCCTAAAGTCCTTTCCCCGCTGCTACCAGTCTGCGAGTCTGTGCCCGGTCCCCAGCGCGCAAGGCTGTCACTCACCGGAGGTGTAGGATCCCCACGGCCAGGCACCCTCCCGCCTCCGTTTATCCTCCGATATCTGCCCGCAGAATAACGGCTCTCCGCTTCGTACCTCAAAACCAACTGCCTGCGATATTCTGTTTGTAGAGATCCAGATCTTCTTACATCTCAGGCTGGTTTCGTGGGTGCTCAGAGTGGTCTGGTAGATATGCAGCTCAATTCCGGGGACCAGTTGAAATAGGATCCCCTACTCCTCCACCATCTTCCCCCCTCCTTTTTTTTCATTTTTATTGCAATAAAATTGACATATAACATTAAGTAAGTTTAAAGTGTTCAGAGTGTTGATTTGATGCATTCCTATGTTGCAATATGATTATCCACATAGCATTAGCTAAGTCTTTAACATATCACATAATTACCATTTATTTTTTGTGGTGAGAACTTTTAAAATCTAGTTTTTTGGCAACTTTGAAGTATATAATACAGCATAGTTGACTATAATCACAGTGCTGTGCATTAGATCTCCAGAACTTATCCATATTCTAACTGTAAGTTTGTACCCTTTGACATTTTTTAAAAATTGTATTTGTTTATGAGAGAGAGAGAGATTGAGAGAACAAGTGGGAGGAGAGACAGAGTCCCTGCAGAGCAGGAAGCCCCAGATGGGACTCAATTCCAGGACCTTGGGATCATGACCTGCATTGAAGGCAAATGCTTAACCGACTGAGCCACCCAGGCACCCCCGTTTGACATTTTTATTGTCATTTTTAAAAGTAATTAATTTTTATTGAAATATAATTAACATACAGTGTTAATCAGTTTCAGGTATACAATATAATGATTCAATAATTCTATACCTTAGTCAATGTTCATCAAGATAAGTATACTCTGGATCCCCTTTATCTGTTTCACTCATTTCCCCACCCACCTCCTCTCTGGCAACCACCAGTTTGTTCTCTGTGGTTGTCTGTTTTCCTGTTTGTCTCTTTTTGTTTGTTTGTTTCTTCATTTGTTTTGTCTCTTGAATTCCACATATGAGTGAAATCATATGGTATTTGTTTTTCTTTGACTGACTTATTTCACTTAACATTATACTCTCTAGGTCCATCCACATTGTTGCAAATGGCAAGATCTCATTCTTTTTTTGTGGCTGAGTAATAGTCTATCACATATCTATACCACTTCTTTATCCATTCATTTATGGATGGACGCTTAGGTTGCTTCCATATCTTGGCTATTGTAAATAAGGCTGCAATAAACATAGGGATGCAGATATCTTTTCAAATTAGAGTTTTTATTTTCTTTGGATAAATATTTAGCACTGGAATTACTGGATCATATGGTAATCTTATTTTTAATTTTTTGACAAACCTCCATTCTGTTTTCCACAGTGGCCATGCCAGTTTGCAGTCCCACCAAGAGTGTATGAAGGGTTCCTTTTTCTCCACATTCTCACTAACACTTGCCATTTCTTGTGTTTTTTATTTCAGCCATTCTGACAGGTGGAAGGTGATATCTCATTGTGGTTGTGATTTACATTTTTCTGATGATTAGTGATGGTGAGCATCTTTTCATGCATCTGTTGGCCATCTGTATGTCTTCTTCGGAAAAACGTCTATTCAGGTTCTCTGCCCATTTCAATCTGATTATTGTGGGGTGTGCTGCATGTATAAATTCTTTATATATTTTGGATATTAACCCCTTATCAAATATATCATTTGCAAATATCTTCTGCCATTCAGTAGGTTGCCTTTTTGTTTTTCTGATGGTTTCCTTCACTGTGCAAAAGTTTCTTATTTTGGTATAGTACCAATAGTTTAATTTTCTTTCATTTTTCTTGCCTCAGGAGACATCTAGAAAAATGTTGCTATGGCAGATGTCAGAGAAATTACTACCTGTGTATTTTTCTAAGAGTTTTATGATTTCAGGCCTCACATTTAGGTATTTAATCCATTTTGTGTTTATTTTTGTGTATGGTGTAAGAAAATGGTCCAGTTTCATTCTTTTGCATGTAGCTGTCCAGTTTTCCCAGCACCTTTTATTGAAAAGACTGTCTTTTCCTCATTGTATATTCTTGCCTCCTTTGTTGTTGATTAATTGACCATATAACGATGAGTTTATTTCTGGGTTTTCTATTCTGTTCCATTGATCTAAGTGTCTATTTCTGTGCCAGTATTATACCATTTTTGACTACTACAACTTTGTGGTATATCTTGAAATCTGGGATTGTGATATGTGATACCTCAGGTTTGTTTTTCTTTCTCAAGATTGCTTTGGCTATTTGGGGTCTTTTGTATTTCATACAAATTTTACAATTATTTGTTCTAGTTCTGTGAAAAACATTGTTGGTATCTTGATAGCGACTGCACTGAATCTTTAGATTCCTTTGGGTGGTGTGGATATTTTAACAGGATTGGGTCTTTCCATTTGCTTGTGTCATCTTCAATTCCTTTCATCAATGTTTTATAGTTTTCATAGTATAAGTCTTTCACCTCTTTGGTTAAGGTTACTGCTAGATGTTTTATTATGTTTTGGTGCAGCTGTAAATGGGATTATTTTCTTAATTTCTCTTTCTGTTACTTCATTATTGGTATATAGAAATGCAACAGATTTCTGTACATTGATTTTGTATCTTATGACTTTACTGAATTCACTTTTTAGTTCTAGTTGTTTTTTGGTAAAGTCTTCAGAGTTTTCTATATATACTATCATGTCACCTGCAAATAGTGGAAGTTATACTTCTTCCTTACCAATTTGGATGCCTTTTATTTCTTTTGGTTGTCCAATTGCTGTGGCTAGGACTTCCAGTACTATGTTGAATAAAAGTGGTGAGAGTAGACATCCTTGCCTTATTCCTGATCTTAGGGGAAAAGCTCTCAGTTTTTCATCATTGAGTGTGATGTTAGCTGTGTGCTTTTCATCTATTGTTTTTATTGTGTTGAGGTATGTTCTCTCTAAACCTACTTCGTTAAGAATTTTGACATGAATGGATGTTGTACTTTTTCAAATGCTTTTTCTGCATCTATTGAGATAACCATATGGTTTTTATCTTTCTCTTGTTAATGTGATGTATTATGTTGATCGATTTGCAAATATTGAACCACCCTTCCATCCGTGGAATGAATCCCACTTGATAGAGGGGAATGATTTTTTTTTTTATTCTTATGTTAATCCCCATACATTACATCATTAGTTTTAGATGAAGTGTTCCATGATTCATTGTTTGTGCATAACACCCAGTGCTCCATGCAGAATGTGCCCTCCTCAATACCCACCACCAGGC
>NW_027771236.1:0-294 GCF_054177405.1 Leptonychotes weddellii | reverse complement strand
GTCCCGCCGCCCCGCGCCCTCCAGGAATCTCCCGCGCGGCGCCGGTGGCCCGAGGCTCCCTTTCCCTGCGCTGCGTCCGCCTCCGTCGCTCGTTTCTCTCGCTCGTTCCTCCCTTTTGGCCGCTTGGCCTTTCTGGCTCGCGCTTGTATCCTTTTTTCTTCCTCTCTTTCTCCCGGGTCTCTGTCTCTCTCAGTGTCTCCCTGTCCGTGTCTCTGGCTAACCCTTCATGGCGCCCCAACTCCGTGTGTGTTGTCTCCCCCTTTTTCTCAGCCTCTGGCTCTTCTTCCCTCTTTC
>NW_027771235.1:0-294 GCF_054177405.1 Leptonychotes weddellii | reverse complement strand
TTTGTAGGTGTTCAGAATGGTTTGATCCCTATCCAGCTGAATTCCTGAGAGGAGACGAAATCCAGGTCTCCTACTCCTCCGCCATCTTGCTCTCTGAATACTGCTTCTTAGAGATGTGCATTACTATGATATTTTGGAACACCATTGTATCCTTCATTTTGCATTGATTCTATCTTCAAAATCTCAATTATTTTCTACATCTGAGCTTTTAGTCTTATCTCTAAAATAAGGAGTTTACAAAGATTTATATTGTATGGTAATACCCTGAGATTTCCTTTGAACATGAATTTTTTT
>NW_027771234.1:0-294 GCF_054177405.1 Leptonychotes weddellii | reverse complement strand
GTCAGCCCAGCCCTTCTCGCTGCACCCGCTCGACACTCAATAAAATGTCCTTTATTCAATCAGAAATCGTGCTCTCTGCTCATTGCGCTTCTAACGCTTTGTGCCCTGAACTCAACCGTCATTAGGGGTGATCATCAATCTTTTGCCTTTTGGGGGAAAGGAGTCTGCAAGGGCATCCTCATGGTTTTGGGAGGGCTAGATTTACTCTCACCCACAATGGCCATAGAATATTCCAGAGCAGGAGATCTGAACGGCAGAACCAAGATAGACCATCCTCCCCAATATCTCTTTACT
>NW_027771233.1:0-294 GCF_054177405.1 Leptonychotes weddellii | reverse complement strand
TTTTTTTTTTAATTTTATTTTATTTGAGAGAGAGAGAGAGTGAAAGAGAGAGCACAAGAGGGGGTAGGGTCAGAGGGAGAAGCAGACTCCCCACGGAGCAGGGAGCCTGATGCGGCACTCGATCCCGGGACTCCGGGATCATGACCCAAGCCGAAGGCAGCCGCCCAACGAACTGAGCCACCCAGGCGCCCCTAGGACTCTGTCTTTTTCAATTGTCTTCTGTTCAAGGTGTGTTTATGTAAAGGGAGAACCACTATTTTAGTTTGAAATATTAAACAAAATAACTTTTACTTC
>NW_027771232.1:0-294 GCF_054177405.1 Leptonychotes weddellii | reverse complement strand
TCTCCTGAGCTGTGCAACGGGGAGAGAAAGTGCCCACCTGAAAGGGGTGTGGGGACAAGGGAGAGAAAGCAGGTGGTGTGCTAATAGAGCACGATGGTCGGCACCCAGAGAGTAAACGCTTACTAAATGTTAGTGGCAGAGTTTGAGACACCTCCTCCAGGCAGGCCCTGGGCTGGGGGCTGCTGCTGCTGTAGCAGATGAGTCAGGCAAGGCCACAGATGGGGGCGGTGGGGTCCGACCGGGGCCAGGACGGGGAAGGGCCTGGGGAGGTGGGAGCCGATTCTGGAGTGGTGG
>NW_027771231.1:0-294 GCF_054177405.1 Leptonychotes weddellii | reverse complement strand
TTTGGGGTGGGGGCCTGGGCGGGTCCCCGTGTCATCTTGCAGAGTTGTTTGTCTCCATCGCCCTCTCTCAGCCTCAGGGGGAGCAGGGGGTATTCTGTGTCTCCTTGAGGGGTAGTGGTGGCTCGGGGCTCCCCCATGTCAGAGCCTTCCCCTAGGTGGTGATGGGGTCCTGCATAGCAGCATTTCCCGAAGCCCTCAGAGAGGGGAAACAGTGGTTCATTAGGGCTGGAATCATCCAGAAGCTTCTGAGATGCTTCCACAGACCAGGAGGTTAGTTAGGTCCTTGGGTTGTGA
>NW_027771230.1:0-294 GCF_054177405.1 Leptonychotes weddellii | reverse complement strand
TGCTAGTTCTCTAACATGTCTAAGTGTCAGTGTTCAATTTTAATTCACAGTGGCGGTTTTCTGCTTCTCAGGTTTGTCACTGTTTAATAACCACTTATTATTTTTTTTTTTAAAGATTTTATTTATTTATTTGAGAGAGAGAGAATGAGAGACAGAGAGCATGAGAGGGAGGAGGGTCAGAGGGAGAAGCAGACTCCCCGCCGAGCAGGGAGCCTGATGCGGGACTCGATCCCGGGACTCCAGGATCATGACCTGAGCCGAAGGCAGTCGCTTAACCAACTGAGCCACCCAGGC
>NW_027771229.1:0-294 GCF_054177405.1 Leptonychotes weddellii | reverse complement strand
TTTTTAATCTTTTAAACCCCATGAGTCTATTTGGTAACATTTTCTCCTGAATACAAAAAAGCAGCATACATCTAATTGCAAATGAGAAATTTCAAGACAAGCTAGTGTTATCAAATAACTGTATTATCTGAAAAAATTCATCATCTCACGTAATTTAAATTCTTGCCCTTTGCTCCCTTATGTATATTTTTGCATTAAACAGTCTGCCTAAAATTAGTTCAGTTCTTCCCTTTGGGATAGATTTTAAAACAAAAACATGGAAGGATTAAAAAGAGGAACAGAATGACTGATAGT
>NW_027771228.1:0-294 GCF_054177405.1 Leptonychotes weddellii | reverse complement strand
GAGGGGAGCGAGCTAGGAGGACTACAGTCTGTGCGTCCAGCCTAACGAGCCAGCCACCAGGTGTGTCATCCAGGCAGTTTTCTCATTTAAGAAGCAAATACTGCAAATGGTCACGGGAGTAAAAAGTCTGAGTAAGATTACCAGGCTGAAGCTGCGCAACCACAGTTCATGCCCCGTTCTTCCACTCACTGCACAACTGACGGGAGGAAGAAAGCAATGCTCTCTTGGTAACTTCGCACTGTGTATGTGAAAAGCTTTAAAAATGGTTTTGTGGAGTTTGCTCTTTTCCCTGTC
>NW_027771227.1:0-294 GCF_054177405.1 Leptonychotes weddellii | reverse complement strand
TTTTTTAGGTCACACAAATGATTTTACTAACCACCCTTTGTGCATTTGTAGACTCTGCCATTCTTTGCAGAAAGAACAGAGTACTCCTGTGCATCATGAAACAAGAATTGGACCCCCTCACACAACCCCAGAGCACTGAGATCACATTTGTAGCTGGCATCATCGAGTCTGCATGAAATCAAGAAATGTTGCAGGCCCCTGCACTCCCTTTGCAAATTAACTACCCTAAACTCCTCTAAAAACCCTCAGGCCAGGCAGAAACCTCAGAGTTGGCTTTTGGACAAGAATCCACCT
>NW_027771226.1:0-3805 GCF_054177405.1 Leptonychotes weddellii | reverse complement strand
TTGGCCTGGTGGTGGGTATTGAGGAGGGCACGTTCTGCATGGAGCACTGGGTGTTGTGCACGAACAATGAATCATGGAACACTTCATCTAGAACTAATGATGTAATGTATGGGGATTAACATAAGAATAAAAAAAAAAAAAAAGAACATAAAAAAAAAAAAAAATAAGGCCCCCATTGTTTATCGAAATTAAACTTTTACTTGAAACGTTAGTGTGTTAGTAATTGAATATTTGGAAACTCATGCCATTAATCTAAGCAAACCTCCCTGGTAGCATAAGGGGTTACACTTGGGAGAAAATAACTGTTAAAACATTTTCTATTATTTTGTCAAAAAGCTATATTCCTACATTTTCCCATTTAAAATCAGGCAGTAATAGCCATTTCTTGAGATACTCAAATCTGGCTTTTTGGTATGAACTGATAATTTGAAGAAACGAGAGAGGAGCAGTTTGAGGCCAGTTTTCAAACCAATATAAACTCACGTTTAAAGGGCTGGTTTAGGTAACAGGTCACATGTATTTTCCTAAATTGATCAGATTATGAACTTCTAAAAAAAAAAAAAAGGTTTCAGTACTTGACAGTGTTGGTGGGAGGCAAGTGCTTCCTGCCCACCCCTCCCCCACCCAAAAACTCCCAAGCCAAGGGCGGCCTCTGTGCTTCTCGAAGCCTATGAAGGCAAACTTGGCCCATCTCAATAATCTACATAAACAGGGATAAATCCCCGACGATGTATGATTTCTACCGGTACTGGCCTCTCAGAAAAGAGCATGGATCACTCAAAAGTCTGGACGCTGCAACATAATCGCAGCTCGGGACTGTCAGGGACGGTCCCCTGTGGGAGCAGTGGTTCACCACCTTCAGGACAAGTCTAGACCGGGGGCAGCGCAGGGCTCAGAGCAGACACAGCACTGGCAGAAAGCACTCGCTTCCTACACGGTAAAGGTTACACCCAAATAAATACCCAAATAAGCTGATGCCTTCAGTACGTCTTGCTTCGCCAGCATATTCACTGTAAACCATGTAACAGACACTTAAAATAGAAATCGAGATTATAGGCAATATTTTAGAAACCAGGTCTTCCTCAAGCTGTGGAAAAATCTGGGTGGCCCAGATTCCTTCCTTTCTTCAAATAAGACTGCTTTTCCTCCCACTCTAAAAAAGAGGTGGAAATGTTTACATGGATACATCTGATGTGTTGACACAGCTCTTAGCAATAAGTCCTTCAAAAGGGCGATCTTTTCCTTCAGATTCTGCAACAAAGTTCTGATTGTCACGGTAAGCTGGAAAGAAAAGAACACATCCTAAGTATGCTGGTCCAGAGGTGTAGGGTCTACTAAAAATAGCACATAAACATACTCTGATTCCTTCAAGGGCAAGCTGGCAGAGACGCCTAACCTCCCAAGGATACCCTCAGGGCTAGGAGGTATCTAAATTTTGATCCAGTCACCCACCTGATGCTTGTATCCACTCTCTGCTGTGACCAGGCGGTAAGCTGGGCCATACCTGGATAGATACTGACTAGAAACTGCCACTTGGCCCTCACAGTCTGAATTCTGTCCCCTGAGCATCTACCCTCCGATCCTATTTGCCCACCTTGGAGCCATGCAGGAAATTGGGTTCCCTAGTCTTCATTCACCAGTGAATGAAGATCCCTCAACCATGCTTCAAAGGACAAGACATCAAGTTCCACTGCCATCCTGACCAGTCTTCTCTAAATACACTGGTATACTTAAAATCCATTTAAAAGTTTTACAGCAGTGTGCCCTTCTTATACAACGTTAACCACACGTGACTATTTTTCCAAGAGTGTGTGAATTTTCTCAATCACTCTACAGACCCAGAGGAAACTTTGGTTTGTGACTCTGAGTGCTGCCCTGAAGGATGGAGGAGGGTGGGGAGAGAGGCTCTCAGGAATTGAGAAATACGAAACATAAAATTGCCCATGTAAATTAAATCCGGTCAGCCATGGGTGAAATCAGAGATATGTTTTCAAAAGACAGACTATCACAGATTTCATTTGCTACCTTGTTCAGAGTAGCAATTACAAACCTGCAGTGGAATCCAGGGCTCCCTCCCTAGATTAGCAGGGTCACACTAAGGAAAAAAAGAGCAGGACAACAGAGGCTGGCCAAGGGTTACACACATCAAGCAACCCTCAAAGGTATCAGCAGCCAAGAAAAGTCTAACCTTAACTATTCTAATACCTCTGGGAACCATGGAAAAACCACCCACAATGTTTATGAGGAAATACCAGGGAAAGCAGATCTCCCGTCATTCAAGTAATAAAGAGCAAATCAGACAAAAAAAAAAGCACAACACACGCGCGCACACACACACGCTCACGTGTGCACACACACGCACATCCAACCTAAGAACAGTCTATAAAATTAAAGCTCAAAAGCATTCAAGAGATGAAAGAGAACGTAGCCATTAAAAAAGTATGACTGAAATCTCAATCTGTGAACACAGAGAGCCATCATAATTTATTCAAAGAAAAAAAAATTGAAATGTCATCCACACTGAGAAAAACCAATCCAGGAACTAAATACTTTAAAATGCCAAGGGAAGTTATCTCTAAGTAGTGGGATTTTTAAAATATTTTATAAGAAAATGATTACTTTTATAATCAGGAAAAGTTTTCCATCATCATAATTCAACAGAAACTTTCCAAAGCACAGAAAAAGACAGAAAGCCTAATTTGTATTTTAAGCTTAACATAACCCTGGTAACAAGCACTGACAGAGATACTGGGAAAAAAAAAGAAACCACATGCCAATCTCCCATAAGGATTATAAAATACAAAAGTCTTTAAAAAATATTAGCAAAGCAAATTCAGAATTATGTTAAAATGACAATATGCCATCACCAAGTAGAATTTATCCTAGTAATTTAAGAACAGTTTGATGTTAGAAAATCTAATAATAACACTGACAGCGTTAATGATTAATACAGCATAGGGGGACTTTGGTCTAGAAGTTCTAACCAACGCACTAAGACAAGCTAAAGAAATACACAAGGGTGGGGCGCCTGGGTGGCTCAGTCGTTAAGCGTCTGCCTTCAGCTCAGGTCACGATCCCAGGGTCCTGGGATCGAGCCCCGCATCGGGCTCCCTGCTCAGCGGGGAGCCTGCTTCTCCCTCTCCCACTCCCCCTGCTTGTGTCCCCTCTCGTGCTATCTCTGTCAAATAAATAAATTTAAAAATCTTAAAAAAAATACACAAGGGCTGGAAAGAAGGAGAGGAATTCCATTATTTCCAAATGGATTAGTCTGTTTGGGAAAATTAAGTGCAGCCACTGACAGATTACTAGGAACAGGAAAAGAAATCAGTACAGTAATCAACTGTAAAATGAAAAAAAAATCTAGGGCATTTCTAAATTTAAGTAATAGGTGGGGAGAATTTTTTTTAATTATCATTTTTAAACATCATTAACAATGCCAACAACAACTAAAAAATATCTAGCACGGTGCCTGCCTGGCAGACAGTGACTGCACGGGAAATATTCGATGGAGGAATGAGTAAAAGGAAACACTTAATATTGTAGAAATGTAAATGTCCCCCAATTTAATCTATAAATAAACTACACATCTATTCAAAGTCCCATTTGGAGTTCTTTTATTGGAAAAGAGGTGGTAATTGAGGCTCAGTACAAAAGAATTTTAATGAAGCTATGCAAAATTATTCTAAAACATGGATAAAGGGAAATAGAGAAAGACAAGGAATATGTGTGATAGAGGGGGACTTTGACAATCAGATCTGAAGTTTTTATAATAACCACAAGAGTATGATGCTGGCAGTTAGCAAAG
>NW_027771225.1:0-294 GCF_054177405.1 Leptonychotes weddellii | reverse complement strand
TTTTTTTTTTAAAGATTTTATTTATTTGAGAGAGAGAGAATGAGAGAGAGCACATGAGAGGGGGGAGGGTCAGAGGGAGAAGCAGACTCCCTGCTGAGCAGAGAGCCTGATGCGGGACTCGATCCCGGGACTCCAGGATCATGACCTGAGCCGAAGGCAGTCGCTTAACCAACTGAGCCACCCAGGCGCCCCAGAAAGAATGAAATCTTGCCATTTGTCACAACACGGATGGAGCTAGAGAGTATAATGCTAAGCAAAGTAAGCCAGCCAGAGAAAAATAAATACCACATGATT
>NW_027771224.1:0-294 GCF_054177405.1 Leptonychotes weddellii | reverse complement strand
TTGCAGTACTCTACCAGATTTATTAAAAAAAAAAAATCCCTTATGTAAGTGGACCTACACAGTTCAAACCCGTGTTATTCAAGAGTCAGCTGTATAGATTTGTAGGATCGATTTATCTGGTTTTAGAAGGGAAATGTGGGCTTGCTACAAATGTATCAACCTATGGGTGAAATCATAAGAGTTTCCTGAGCAGGCCATCGAGTTGAGAAGGCAGGACACAGACAGTTAAAAGGAAAACTCGTGTCCCAAGGCTGTGCGATCAAAGAGCAGGCTCGAGAAAGCCAGAAGACAAGA
>NW_027771223.1:0-294 GCF_054177405.1 Leptonychotes weddellii | reverse complement strand
GAAGCGGAGCAAAGGATTTGCAGCATCTTTCAGTCTCGAGACAGATCACTTGAGCCTCTGTCAGAGGATGGGGCGGGAAGGGCCGTGAGGACACTAAGGAGGAAAGGGCACGTGGTGGGGGGTTGGAGAAAGCCCCACAGAGTTACAAGGAGGTGGGATAGGCGAGGGTGACTTGCCAGGCAGAGCAGATGGGGAGGGCACCCCAAGCAGAGAAAGCCCAGAAGCGTGAGAGAGTGCGCTTGCTCAGGAACAGCTAGCATGAGCGTGCAACACAGAGGTGGAGGTGAGATGGGG
>NW_027771222.1:0-294 GCF_054177405.1 Leptonychotes weddellii | reverse complement strand
TGGGTGCTTTCAGTTAAGAGTGAAACTGATCGATACATAGCAATGACATTTAAGGACATTGCTATTTAAGACTGTACGATACAGATAATGATACGTATGAAATGATGACACTAAGGTTAATTATGAAAAGATTCTGTCCACAATATTTCTGTTGAAAAGGCTTAGGACTTGAATGATTAGCTTTCAATTATCTACAAACCTAGAATTACATAGAACATTTCTGAGCTGTTGCTAATGTGCTTTAGTCTTCCTCCTTGTTGTGTTTAGGCTTCCTGTGACACTTACCACTCAATG
>NW_027771221.1:0-294 GCF_054177405.1 Leptonychotes weddellii | reverse complement strand
GTGCCACACACTAGATTTGGGGTGTATTTTGGTCTTTTAGAAGAAAGTGCCTCCCCAAAGCCATTTTTTGACCTGGTCACTCACTATCACTGTTACCATATTGTATTTTCTAGCATAGAGTCAGTAAGTTCTAACCTACCCTCAAATCAAGAAGAATTAGACTCCATGTCTTAGAGGAACAAACCCACCAGAGAATTATACATAAGATGCCATTTTTTTAAAGAAGTGTTTCTCTAGTTAAGAAAAGTTAGAAAATATTTTTCTAAGTTAACTTCATGAATGTACATGACAATT
>NW_027771220.1:0-294 GCF_054177405.1 Leptonychotes weddellii | reverse complement strand
TATGAAAGTCTGTAATTCATTTATTTAATTGGTTCTATCAAAAAATATTCATGGAGAGGAGGGGAAAGATGGCGGAGGAGTAGGGGACCCTATTCCAACTGGTCCCCGGAATTGAGCTGGATATCTACCAGACCACTCTGAGCACCCACGAAACCAGCCTGAGATGTAAGAAGATCTGGATCTCTACAAACAGAGTATCGCAGGTGGTTGGTTTTGAGGTACGAAGCAGAGAGCCACGATCCTGCAGGCAGATATCGGAGGATAAACGGCAGCGGGAGGGTGCCTGCCCGTGGG
>NW_027771219.1:0-294 GCF_054177405.1 Leptonychotes weddellii | reverse complement strand
TTCAATGTAAGTATAAGGTATCAACAAGCTCAATTTCCCATTTCTCTAGATGATGAATCAAATAAATAAATATATTCTAAAACTTACAAATTTCTATAGACTTGACATCTTTACCCCTTTTCTCCCCCAACAAATAACAGAAGTTCATTATTACTTTGAAAAGGCATGCCATTAGCCCCACTGTCAAAGCTGAGAACTTTTATAAAACTGAAAGCAAAGACATTAGAGGATTAGAAAGAATTTAAAGCAGGGGCGCCTGGGTGGCTCAGTTGGTTAAGCGACTGCCTTCGGCTC
>NW_027771218.1:0-294 GCF_054177405.1 Leptonychotes weddellii | reverse complement strand
TGAATTAACTCATTTATCCTCATTAAAATACAACAAACTAAAAGCTCAAAGTCCAAAGACCATTGTGAGCATTTTTTTCTGCACAGAATTCAGGATGACTCTCCTCCTCCTACAACTAATGTCAGAACAAGCTGTGTTATAGCCCCTTCCAGGGAGTTTCTGTCTCCACACTTTTCAGAGAGATGAGAGGAAAAGAGCTGCTCTTGGAGTTAAGTGACATTCTGGAAATATCAAAATGTCCTGTTCTTCAGATTCACTCTCTTAATTTGTATCATTTAACAACTTGGGGATGGT
>NW_027771217.1:0-294 GCF_054177405.1 Leptonychotes weddellii | reverse complement strand
GACATGAGAAAAAAAAAAAAAAAGAACACATTTGTATACTTATTTTATTTATTCATACATTCAAAAATAGTTTTTGAGAATATATTTCATATCATATTTTATGCCAGCCACTGTACATGGCAATGGGTATAATATACTACAGTGGGAGAGATAAACAATTAAATAAATACATTTTATTGCACTGTGAAAGAGAATACAGGAATTAAGATAATGCTATCTATATTTCAGGAACATGTGGGGTCAATGAGTTGTAAAAAGCTGAAACTGGCCAGATAACAAGCCTCCAGATAAAGG
>NW_027771216.1:0-294 GCF_054177405.1 Leptonychotes weddellii | reverse complement strand
TAAAATCTTAAAAAAAAAAAAAAAGAAATGCAAATTCCTGGGCTCCATCCAAGATCTACTGAATCAGAATGTCTTGTAACAGGGCCCGAAAATCTGTGTTTTTAGCAAGCCCTAGGACATTTTGATGCATGCTCAGGTTTAAGAAGGGCTGACCTAGGAACTTGCTCTGCAACGAGTGATCTGGTAGACCAGCAGCATCAACACGACCCCACCTTCCCAGAGCTGGTTAGAAATGCAGACTCTCAGGCCCCACCCCAGACCTGCTGAGTCAGAATCTGTGTGCTATCCAAAGCC
>NW_027771215.1:0-3806 GCF_054177405.1 Leptonychotes weddellii | reverse complement strand
TTATGCACAAACAATGAATCATGGAACACTTCATCTAAAACTAATGATGTAATGTATGGGGATTAACATAAGATTAAAAAAAAAAAAAGTTACCTTCTCCCAACAAGGCAAAACAAATATGATGCACTCTGATAATTCTAAACAAGTTCTTTCAGCTTTTCTGTCAAGCCATTTTCTCAGAACATTTTTTAGGACATTCTGCTACAAAGATGAATCTGATACATTTCCTCTTTTCAACTTCATAGGGAAAGCGCCAGAAAACTAGAAATGTTTAGTGGCTGTAGAAGATAAATAGGACGTCGTGGGCAGCTGCGGAGCCCCTGGTAGGAAGGAGTGTGGAGTTTCTGTAAGCAGAGGTCTTACTACACACACTCGTGGCCTTTTTTGTCAGCCCTCGCTCTGCTGCACTAAAGCGCACATCACATAGCCAAGTTGGTCAAAGAGGAAAAAGTCTGGTTAGACAGTAGGTCCGGAAAGGATACTTAGTTAGGCCATCCTGTCAGTCTGCAGGCAGGACCAGACCTAAATCCAACAGCTCAAGGTGAGTATGATTATGGGCAAATGGGCCATACTGGTGTAAGCCAAACATCAAAGATCATCACCAGGTTGTTGACTCACAGCAGGTAAACAGGTAGGTCTACGGGTATTATTGGGACTGGGTATTTGAGGGGTAGAGCAAAGAACCAAAAACCTACCAAAAACTGAAACAAAAAGGAAACAGAGGCAAGAAAATCTAGTAGAGAAGCATCCAGATCTGCAAAGAGTAAAGGAAATTCTACTAGGCACAGACCATCATTGTCCTATTTTCACCTCTTGTGGGCTGCTATAGGGCCTGCGCAAAAGGTGTTTATCTTTGAGGACTTTAAAATATAATTTCAGAGATAAGTCACCAGAGACTTCATTACAGAGAAACCCAAGCTAGTCTTCAAGTGCTAAATTATGTGTTCTTTGCATAAACACAAAGGAATTCCAGGAGAACTCAGTGGGAGGGTGATTATTAGGACCAGGAAGGGGTAGTAGGAGACACAGTAGAATTCTTGCATCCCTCCCTTGTTTACCAGCCTTGTAAGGCTGGGAGTAGATAGAATGGTTCTGAGCCTCTGCTACCCGTGATCTTAAGGTGTTTAAAGTAATACTTTGAATTTCTCTCAGGATTTGTTAAAAATATTAATGAGATTATGGGTTTGAAAGTCCAGACAATGGGTGTGAGGGTCAGTGCTAACAAAGTGTGAAGGATAGTTTCATTTTGGATAGGAATTAGGCTATTATTATTATGCTAGTATTATTATTAGACTAAGGGAGGATAAAGATCTATCGAAAGGAGTAGATTCACAAATAAGAGCACTGAAGAATGAAGAGAGGCCCTCGACCAGCTGAAGTCCATAGGACACGTGCAACTTCATATCCAGCACAATTTCTGCATGGGACAACGTAAGAGATTTTGCTACGTGGAAATACTATTTTTAAAAACAGTATTCCTCGATGGAATTGAATCATTCATGGTAGCTTACTCCAGAAGTGGGAGAGTGGGAGGAAGGCTGATGAAAAGTGAAATGCATTTAAAGAGTTAAATAGGGACCACTTTCACAGATCCTGCATTCCTTTTATACCTGTGTTCTCAGGGATGCAATTAAGAGGCTGGATCTTGGCTTCTCTTACCCTTGAAACCAACTTGTTCTTAAAAGTTACTGTCTTGGGGCGCCTGGGTGGCTCAGTTGTTAAGCGCCTGCCTTCGGCTCAGGTCATGATCCCAGGGTCCTGGGATCGAGCCCCACATCGAGCCCCACATCGGGCTCCCTGCTCAGCGGGAAGCCTACTTCTCCCTCTCCCACTCCCCCTGCTCGTGTTCCCTCCCTCGCTTTCTCTCTCTCTCTGTCAAATAAATAAATAAAATCTTTAAAAAAAATAAAAAATAAAATAAAAGTTACTGTCTTTCTTGCTCGAAGCGGAGAGAGTAGGGAAGTGGTGTTCATGATAACCTGCTTATGTGTAGATTGGGCTGTTATACGAAATACTCATGAGCAACTACAATTATCAATTCTTAGGAACTAGAGCTCCATGAGCTCAACTGTTTCTAATAGATCAAGATATTTTAAAAATCAAATGTGCCAAGAACACCCGTTGGTCAAAAGGACCTAATTTCAGCAGAGGCATACCTCTCAAAACCCCTTAGAGTCCAAAACGTGAGACACTTCTCAGTTTCCTTCTCTGGAAAACTCATGATAGCATTTAAAAAGCTGCTTGGCAACAATCATGAAACACAGGCGATAAAACAATATAATTACACAAGAGAGACAATAGATACCTAATTGATGTTTTCTTGTTTAATTAGTTTAAAATTCAATTAGTCTGATGTAAACTATGATATAAAATAAATGCAGTTGTTTTCTAAGTGCTTTTGTCTTCGTTAAAAGTATTAGCCGCCTCTGGGTTTATACAACAGAAGTGTTTATCCGTGGTTGGTATGTGGGGTCAAGGCTTTTCTTTTTAAAGTGTTCTAGCAGGCACAATTACACAGAAAAGAATTCCCCTCTCCGACCGTGGGTAGAAAATCCCCGTGCTGTCCTTTTTAAAAGCCACAGGGGATGCTGAACTGCTTCTATATTTTGTCACTTTTGCATTTTATCAGTGTCCATTTAACCTAATCCTTAAAGCCTCAGAGACTCCTGAAATCCAAAGGATCTGTTGGGGGTAGGATAAACTGCATCAGTGGGATGTCCCAGAGCTAAAGGACAATTTATGGAAAGTTTCCAAGGAGCTGTATCATTATCAGCTTGAATAGTGAGTTAAATCTGTACCTAAGCTTGATGATGGCATTTGGGGAGGAGACAGAGAGTACAGACTTCCCAAGTGATGTACGTGTGCTAGCAACGTGGGCCTCCCTGGCCAGTCACAAATGTTATGGGGTGATATATGGGAGGGGGCAAAGAGCTCACAACTGTTTGCAAAACTGCTGTTTTCGTGGCCATGGAAAATATCGTCACTCCGGGGTTCTAGAGGGGAGGGGGGTGGGAGGATGGGTTCGCCTGGTGGTGGGTATTGAGGAGGGCACGTTCTGCATGGAGCACTGGGTGTTATGCACAAACAATGAATCATGGAACACTACATCTAAAACTAATGATGTAATGTATGGGGATTAACATAAGAATAAAAAAAAAAAAACAAAAAAAAAGAAAAATATCGTCACTCAAAAATTAATACAAGTGGATGGTTATAGATAATTATATCTTATTATCCTGATTTGTTGGGGGCTTAAAGATATTACCCGTTACTCTTTGGGGAAAAAAAATTAAAAAGGAAATGTTTCAATAATATGAATATTCTTCTAATTTGAATCTTGCACGATCATATTTATTCAAACTGTCACACGAAAATGTATGGGTTATTTTTTTATCTGTGTAATTAGCAAAAGTATAAGCAAATAAGTTAGCAGTGCTGGTGAGTATTCAATACTTGAGGATTAGATGCATACAATGTGGTCTATTTCCATAATAATTCCATAACTAGGTGGCCATTCTCTATGTCGTTAAGGTTTTTAAAGTATAATTTAGTGACTTCGAAAATGCTTAAAATATGAAGTTGAGTGAGAAGAAAGAACAAAATACATAATTGAGGCAATTTATCAGCCCATGTGAAACCTAGATCCTTAAATCTAACATGTGGGTAAACTTAGGGCCCATTTGAGAGAAAGGCTTTTCAAATGAACAAAAAGTGTGTGTCAAATAGGTTGCGTGGCGTCTATTAATTGTTCAATTACTATTAGTCATTACTATTGAACTAGGGAGTACTACTCTTTTGTTAAAGTG
>NW_027771214.1:0-294 GCF_054177405.1 Leptonychotes weddellii | reverse complement strand
TTTTTAATCTTTTAAACCCCATGAGTCTATTTGGTAACATTTTCTCCTGAATACAAAAAAGCAGCATACATCTAATTGCAAATGAGAAATTTCAGGACAAGCTAGTGTTATCAAATAACTGTATTATCTGAAAAAATTCATCATCTCACGTAATTTAAATTCTTGCCCTTTGCTCCCTTATGTATATTTTTGCATTAAAAAGTCTGCCTAAAATTAGTTCAGTTCTTCCCTTTGGGATAGATTTTAAAACAAAAACATGGAAGGATTAAAAAGAGGAACAGAGTGACTGATAGT
>NW_027771213.1:0-294 GCF_054177405.1 Leptonychotes weddellii | reverse complement strand
AGGCAAACCCAGGAATTGGCAATAGCAGGAAGCTACAAACACTGCTGGGCTAGCGGGACAAAGAGAAGAGGGCCTGTTACTGGAGCCTGAGGGCCAGGATACTTGATGGAAACTGGAACCAGGCAGGAGACTCAGCCACTGCAAAAGAAGCCACTTAAGGCAGAGATGGATGAGAAAACATACCTTCACTTTTTTTTTTTCCTCCTATTCTCTGATCTGAAGAATACAGATAGTAATTTTTTTTTAATTTTTTAAATTTTATTATGTTAGTCACCATACAATACATCATTAGTT
>NW_027771212.1:0-294 GCF_054177405.1 Leptonychotes weddellii | reverse complement strand
TCAGCTGTTGTTGAGATGGGAGGCTGGGGTTTAGTCTCAGTGGGTCATACTTGGGCAGGCAATGGAAAGAGAACCCTCTAGAGGGCTTCCCCTCAGTTTTTCTCTCAACATCTTTATTTTTATTTTTTTATTGTTATGTTAATCCCCATACATTACATCATTAGTTTTAGATGTAGTGTTCCATGATTCATTGTTTTTGAGTAACACCCAGTGCTCCATGCAGAACATGCCCTCCTCAATACCCATCACCAGGCTAACCCATCCTCCCACCCCCCTCCCCTCTAGAACCCTCAG
>NW_027771211.1:0-294 GCF_054177405.1 Leptonychotes weddellii | reverse complement strand
AGACATAATTGTGTCTGATTTAAAATGAGACCTCTCAACTCGGGGAGTTCCTAGGAACTCTGTAGCGCAGAGGGTTTACGCGCAGCGCCGGAGTGGCTGCAGGGCACCTGGAGGGCTTGCTAAACGCGCAGATTCTCCAGCCTCGCGCGCTGGATTCTGATGCGCGAAGCCTGGCTGGTCCCCAGGGACCCCAGGGGCTGGTAATGATCGGCTGGCTCGGGCACCACTTTTCTCAAAGATGCTGAGGCCTGGGGTCTGCTGAGAAACGGGAGAGACACCACCTGATGCGCTCTT
>NW_027771210.1:0-294 GCF_054177405.1 Leptonychotes weddellii | reverse complement strand
GAAGAAAAAAGAAAGAGAAATGGGATGCATTGAGACTAAGCTAACAATTATGCTAATTAATTTTTTAAAAGTTACCTCATTTGGTGTGGCCCTGATTATGCTATTGAGAAGGAATGTGGGGTAGCTCTAAAGCATGCACTGTGAGTTCTCAAGCTCAAATAAGGATCTGAGTAATACATAGCAACAAAGAGCCAGGGTCCTTATAGGAGTGAAACATTTTTTTCTTGCAGCAAAGCTGGGATGCACGTCATTAGCTTTTCAAATTGGTCTTAAATTTTAAAATAAATGTCCTCT
>NW_027771209.1:0-294 GCF_054177405.1 Leptonychotes weddellii | reverse complement strand
CTCTTTAGCCTCCATATATTTGAGTTCTTTCCGACTTTCCTCTTGTGATTGAGTTCTAGCTCAAAGATCCTGTGCTTGGGGGAAAGAAACCAACGGCACTTTTAGTGGTTGCTAGTGGCTGATGTGACTAATTTAAAATGAGGAGACTCACATATATATCCTGTTTACCCTAGAGGACATTTACTGAATGCCAGACTGTTGTAGGACACTGAAAGCTTCTAAAAATCAGAGTAAAATCTCTGTCTCCCAGTACTTACACAAACAAATGAAGACCTACTTCAAGCACACTGCTGG
>NW_027771208.1:0-294 GCF_054177405.1 Leptonychotes weddellii | reverse complement strand
TTGGCCCTGCATGGGCACTCAGGCCTGGTAGCCACCAGACAGTCATCACTGGAGAGAAAAGCAAAATGCCCCCCACCCCTGCTGCCAGTCCCCCTATCCCCCACCCTGTGTCCAGGGAAGGTTAACCATAAATAGCCACATATGCAGATCATAACTATTTACAACAATAGCTTCTGCCTGACAGTATTCTTCTGAAGAAGCAAGCACAAAGGCTTTTAAGGGGAATCATGAACTTTATGTCATCGTATTCGTCGGCTCAGGCTACTATAATGGAATACCATAGACTGGGGGCTT
>NW_027771207.1:0-294 GCF_054177405.1 Leptonychotes weddellii | reverse complement strand
CTGTAAGGCGGTCTCCTCAGACCTTAACGGGCACGGGAGTCACCTTGGCGGTCTTGTTTAAATGCGGGTGCCGGTCAGACAGGCTGGGACAGAAATTGTGCATTGTAACAAGCCCCTGGTCACGCCAGTGCTGCTGGTGTTCAGTTCCAGAGCACACCCCGGTGACCCCTGAGTGAGTCAGGGTGTGTGTGTGTGTGTGTGAGAGAGAGAGAGAGAGAGAGAGAAAGGAAAGAATCCAGAAGCACATTCTCTCCTGCAGGTGAGTCAGGAGGGGTGTGTGTGTGTGTGTGTGTG
>NW_027771206.1:0-294 GCF_054177405.1 Leptonychotes weddellii | reverse complement strand
TAAGTTAGGACTTAAGTCTACTTTTTATTTTTTGTTTTGTTTGCTCTCTTTGCTTTTCATCTCTGTTTTCTTTTTCCTGCCTCCCTGTTTTTTTGTTTTTTTTTTTTTTAAGATTTTATTTATTTACTTGACAGAGAGATAGACAGAAGAGCACAAGCAGAGGGAGTGGCAGAGGGAGAGGGAGAAGCAGGCTCTGCACCGATGCGGGACTCGATCCCAGGACCCTGAGATCATGACCTGAGCCGAAGGCAGACGCTTAACCATCTGAGCCACCCAGGCGCCCAGCCTCCCTGT
>NW_027771205.1:0-294 GCF_054177405.1 Leptonychotes weddellii | reverse complement strand
TCTGGAACACTGTGCAAAAGCCAGGGTGGGCAAAAAGACCCTGTCCTCCAAATGGTAGGGATCTGGGCTCTGACTACTGCTTCTAATAACACAGGTACAGACAAATAGGCAGGCAGTCATCGTTGTCGCCCCTCTCTCCAGTGTTGTAAGACCCTCTCCCTCCAGCTGAACAGACTCCCAGGGGAATTAAAGGGCCAGCTCCCCTCCCACTACTTCACTTTTTCTTTTTCATTTTTTGGGAGCCAGATATTAAAAACAACTGCATATGGGGGGAAAATTAGAAAGGGACCATGC
>NW_027771204.1:0-3806 GCF_054177405.1 Leptonychotes weddellii | reverse complement strand
GGCAGTAGGTCTCGATTTCCTTCTCCAGGTGGACCTTGATGTCGAGCAGCTGCTCGTACTCCAGCTTCTGGCCCTCCGTCTCGGTTCTGACCTGGTGCAGCTGCTCCTCCAGGGCCCCGATCTGAGCCTGGATCTGGGCGAGCTGTGCACAGTAGTTGCCTTCGGTCTCGGTCAGGGAGCACTCCAGGGAGTGTTTCTGTCAGGAAACAAGAACGAACCTGAGATGCAGAACCCGAGATACGCAGATGTTTGCTCTGATAGATGACTTCCTTCTCTTGTTAATTTCGTCTCCAACTGAGTTTGATTTCACTTGGACACGTAGTGAAGAAGACTCCATGGCATTCTTAAAAAGGAGCACATCTCTCTTTTTGGTGGAATAAGCTAGAGACATTAATGTTGCTGTTTTAGCTGTTCTATGTAAAATCCTATTCTTATGTTCTAGGTTCATTGCATAAATATACATGTGGATATATTCTCACCGTGGTTAAGGGCTTTAAAACCAACTGGCGCATATTTAAAACGATACTCTGGAAGATGGTAAGAAATTGTCCTTTTCATACCGTGGCTAAGAGAGATTGAAGTTCAATTTCTAATGTTTGGAGATTGCGCTTCATTTCGGTCAGTTCATTCCGGGCTGAGGTTGTGGCCCCAACGTCCTCAGAGATCTGCTGTTGCAGCGAAGCACTCTGAAAAGGTAGGAGTGAGGGAGCAAATCTTAGTTTTGTGACCATCACTAAGATGCAGAGGAATCGTTGTTGTTTTTTTTTTTTTTTTTTGGACAGAACTCACCTTCTCGTTGAACCAGGCCTCTGCGTCCCTGCGGTTCTGCTCGGCCAGGGCCTCGTACTCGGCCCGCATGTGGTTCAGCAGGATGGTGAGGTCCACCCCGGGCGCCGCGTTCATCTCCACGTTCACGTTCCCTCCGGCCGCGCATTGCAGGACCTGCATTTCCTAGAGGTAGAAAAGTGTACAGCTCAGGTATGCAGGGATCTCATAGAAAGTCTGAGGCTTAGCTTTGGAAGGCTTCTTAGAGTTCGTCTGGCTTTACCTCCCAGGCTGTGCAATGACCCTCCTCTCCTTTTTATATTTCTTTCCCATCTCACGAAGTAGCCTGCTTCATAATGAGAGAGTTCTTCAACTGCTCCAGAGCTCTCCCATCCGGTGAACCAAAGTCCTGCATTTATGACTCCAATTCACTGGTTTTAGTTCTGTTGCACAGAAAGTCTTAATTCCTTTTCCGAATGAAAACCCTTAAGATATTGAAAATGAATTATCCACCATCTCTTATTCTATTCATTTACAGCTGAAATGTCTCCACCTTGGTGGACTGGTCTTCAATCCACTTAGCAAACAGCTTTGATGTGTTCTTGACTCAGCCAGATCCTGAACACAGCATGAACAGGGGCGAGGGGCTGAGTCTGAGTATTTCTGAACAATTGAAATAATTATAAATAAATATTTATGTGTATATATTTTATACTTATAAATATATTTGTTTACTTATAATTAATAAAGGAAGAGTACCATCCTCTAAAGAATTCTAGCTGTTTAAGAAGCTATTAAGCTTACACAGGGACATTTGATGTTAGACACATCTCTATGTGAATTCTGGTTCTGCCTTGTGGCTGGATGAACCTGAGAAAGTTGCTTAACTTCTTTAAATCTCAGTATTGTTATCTGAAAGTTGAGGATAAAAATCCTTCTCTGGGTTGTTGAAAGGGGTGAAAGAACTATTACTAAAATGACCAACAATATACCTGGTGTATAAATACTAAATAAATGCTAGTTATTCTGCTCATTGTCATCATCGTAGAAGTTGGAATCAGTTTTGCAGTCAAAGTCCACACATGATTCCATATGCAGTATGTACTGTTGGGATGGAGTGAGTTTCTTCTCTCAGACTGTGGTTGGCAGACATCACTGCTAAGACTGTGTGCACTGAAAACGTATGGGTCAGCTTCTGTCCCTACTGCAGAAACTCTCCTCTCCACCACGTCCTGGGTTTAGATTGGTCCTTATGACGATCAGTAATGAGGTTTTCTTTCCTTCCTGCCCCAAGTCTCTCGAGCGATTCTAGCATTCTTTCCTCCCTGGTAGCCCCAGATCTTCTCTATTGTCAGATGTGGCTTTTACTTCAGAGGACTTAGTGAAAACTTCCCCAGTTCAAGCAGAAAAAGATAAAAGAGATGCATGTGGGTTTGCCTGTAAAAAAATCAATGGTATGCAATTTATCAAAAATTTATTACCTACCATGGATGGGCAACACCCATGCTTGAACCATAGAAATGTTGTTCTTCAAGTAGTTATTTTTATAAGACAGGCTCATGCCTAATCAAATAGCATTTTTAGCCTGATTTCCTGCTTTAAGTATTTGGCTTGACTGTAGAAGCCTTTTGGCTGTTTAAAAATATCAAGTTCATTTTCAAAGAATAAAGATTTTTTTTTTTTTTCCAGAAAACAGTGGTTCTAAAAGCAGTCCCAAAGACGTGTCTGGAATAGTGGCTGTAGGATCCGATTTTGAACCCAGCTTCCAATGGTGACTGCTTTGAAGTATATTCTTTATTTGGAAGAAAAGATTTTGATGTAACAATTTATTTTCAGTCTCCCTTTTTATAGACACACCTATTAAGAATATGCATTAATATTAAATGTATATATGTAATGTATGTACAAGGTAAATGTTTAAGTGTTTTGAATCTGCCACTATTATATAGGAATTTAGATCTAGTTTTCTTAGGATGTCCTTACAGTATATTTATTTTATGTAATTAGATGTAATCTCTTAACTGTCCCATTTTAACTTAGCTATAATTACCTAGCCAAACACTACTCTTATAAACCTGATTGATCTGGAAAACAGGATTCTTTTTTTTTTTTTTCCCATGGGAAACTTGATGAGAGAGCAAGGGTGGATTTGTACAAATACTTTGCCATTTCTCAAGACAACTCATGCCTCATTGCCTATTTGACAGTGGGTCTTTAGTACCAATTTCTCATTTAAGAAGTCAAGTGCATTATCTTCTGCCAGATGGACGGTGTCTGCAGAGGGATAGCAAAATGCACATAGGCAGTTCTTACCTCCTTATGGTTCTTTTTCAGGTAAGTCATCTCCTCACTGAGGGTTTCATACTGAATCTCCAGGTCTGTTCTGCACAAGGTGATTTCATCCAGAACTCTGCGTAGCCCATTGACATCGCTCTCCACACTCTGGTGAAGAGCCAGCTCATTTTCATACCTTAAGGAACATTCATGATTTTCCGGTATGTCATATGGTGGGAAAAATAGTCACTTATCAATGATCAAGGGCTAGAATTCTGGAATTTTGAAGTGGCAGATTTGGCCACAAGAAACATTTTAAAAGTATACTGCATAAGAATAATTATTTTCTTTAATTTGAGGTATTTCTGTCACAGAAAATGAACTAGGGGATTGGACACTGCTTTTAGAGCAGTTCATACTTTATGTTTCACAGCCAAAATATAAAAAAGTAGTAACATTCTGTTTAGTTTATTTTACATTCTGTTTTAAATCCAAGTGTTTTACCAGTGTTGGAATAAGAGCTGGTAATAGTTAATGGAGGGCTCAAAAAATAAATTCAATTTAATGCTTCATGTTAATTCCCATGTATCTTTTTCACTCTCTGAGTTGACTTACTTGAGTCGGAAATCATCCGCTGTCAGCCTGGCATTATCGATCTGCAGAATAGCATGAGCATTGCTGGTGGTGGAAGCAATGATCTGGAAATGGGGAGTTTGGCTTTTAAAGGGCAATTTAACACAACCAATAAAAAATAAGTTTTTTTTTTT
>NW_027771203.1:0-294 GCF_054177405.1 Leptonychotes weddellii | reverse complement strand
TCCCTTTGCCCCTCCCCCCAACTTGTGCCTGCTCGCTCTCTCTCTCTCACTGTCTCTCAAATAAATAAATAAAAACTTTTTTTTTTTTTTTTTTCCTAAGCAAAGTCCTCAAGCAGGCTCTGACAGACTCATTCCTGAGATGCTCCTAGCTTAGTGGAATTTCAGTGATTGGAGGCCTCCTCACTTAAGCCTAGCGTATGCACATCTGGATGGGAGTTCCAGAGTTCCCACAGCAGGAAAGAGAATTATTGTCTTCAGTGGTTTAGTTGTTGAGAAAGTTTGCTCCCAGGGCCT
>NW_027771202.1:0-294 GCF_054177405.1 Leptonychotes weddellii | reverse complement strand
CTGTCCCTCTGCTCCTCCCCCTGCTCATGCTCTCTCTCTCTTTCCATCTATCTCTAAAGTGAATAAATAAAATCTTTAAAAAAAAAAGAACATGTTCATACAAAGGAATATTACCTAACAATAAAAAGCAATGAACAACTGATACACATAATAACATAGATGAATCCCAAAGTGATTATGCTAAGTCAAAGGAGACAGACAAAAAAGAGTATATTTACACTGTTTGATTCCATAGAGATATCAAATCTAGAAAATGCAAACTAACTAATCTATAGTGACAGATAAACACATCAG
>NW_027771201.1:0-294 GCF_054177405.1 Leptonychotes weddellii | reverse complement strand
TTATCAGTGGTGTTTATTTAACAATACAATTATTTAATCCACAGTCCATATTTAAATTCCATCACTAATTCTTTTTTTTAATTTTTTTTAAAAGATTTTTTTTTTTTAAGATTTTATTTATTTATTTGAGACAGAGAGAATGAGAGAGACAGAGAGCACATGAGAGGGGGAAGGGTCAGAGGGAGAAGCAGGCTCCCTGCTGAGCAGGGAGCCCGATGCGGGACTCGATCCCGGGACTCCAGGATCATGACCTGAGCCGAAGGCAGTCGCTTAACCAACTGAGCCACCCAGGCG
>NW_027771200.1:0-294 GCF_054177405.1 Leptonychotes weddellii | reverse complement strand
TAGAAGCAATAAAAATTTTCTTTGGATGGGGCACCTGGGTGGCACAGTCGGGTGAGCGTCTGACTCTTAGTTTCAGCTCAGGTCGTGATCTCAGGGTCATGAGATTAAGCCCTGCAGGAGGCTCTGTGTTCAGCACAGAGTCTGCTTGAGATTCTCTCTCTCTCTCCCTCTGCCCCTCCTGCTCAAGCTCTCTCTCTCTTTTTAAAATGAAATAAATCAAGCGCCTGGGTGGCTCGTTGGTTAAGCGACTGCCTTCGGCTCAGCTCATGATCCTGGAGTCCCTGGATCGAGTCC
>NW_027771199.1:0-294 GCF_054177405.1 Leptonychotes weddellii | reverse complement strand
CAGAATTGGATTTCAGAAGAATTGGTACTATTACCTAGGGCAAACTAAATGTAGGAAAGCTTGCTATAGCTTCAGTTATTGAATTTGCTGAATCTGGAGGAACTGGATTTGAGACTGAATGCCTCCATTGAAGGAATCAATTCACCTCTCTAAAATGTAGCTTCCTCATTATAAACATGGTTCCAATAATCATCTCCTAGTACACATATTTTTTTTTTTTTAAGTAGGCTCCACACCCAGCATGGAGCCCAACACATGGCTCAATCTCACGACCCTCAGATCAAGACCTGAGCT
>NW_027771198.1:0-294 GCF_054177405.1 Leptonychotes weddellii | reverse complement strand
CTGAGAGCTTTCCCCCTAAGGTCAGGAACACAGCAGGAATGTCCACTATCACCACTGCTGTTCAACTTAGTACTAAAAGTCCTAGCCACAGCAATCAGACAACAAAAAGAAATAAAAGGCATCCGAATCGGCAAAGAAGAAGTCAAACTCTCACTCTTTTTACTGTTTTGATTACCATAGCTTTGCAAAATGTTTTGAATTTAGGGAATGTGAGGCCTCTAGCTTTGTTTTTCTTTCTCAAGGTTAATTTGACTAAAGTCCTCTGGCATTCCATACAAATTTTAGGATTTTTTT
>NW_027771197.1:0-294 GCF_054177405.1 Leptonychotes weddellii | reverse complement strand
GCCCACGCTCCTGCGTGTTGTCTGAGTGTGTGCATGTAGGTGCGCTGCAGGGTGCTGGTAGATAAACAGCTATGACTGTAGCCTCCTGGGCGGGCGACAACAGGCTTCACCAGCATGGAGGTGGGTCCTGTGCATCCTGGGGTGCCACACAGCTCGGAGGGACCCATGTGGCGTGGAGGACAGGGGCCTGGAGGCTGAGTTTAAGTGCCATTTTCCCGGGGGAGGACTGGCCCATTTCCTGCACAAAGCAGCCTATTTGTGGGGCTTTCCTTTCTGCAGCCGCAGTGAGCACAG
>NW_027771196.1:0-294 GCF_054177405.1 Leptonychotes weddellii | reverse complement strand
ACAAAAACAATGGATCGTGGATCACCACATCAAAAAATAATGATGTATTGTATGGTGAGTAACATAACATAATAAAATTTAAAAAAAACTCAAATAGGCAAATGATATTATGGATTGAAGTTAATCAGGGACAGAGAGGTCAAATAAGTAATTCAAAGCACATACACAAATAGAGGGTTAAGTTGGATGCAACCATTTATAATGCTAGCATTCTTGCAAAGCCACAGCTCTCATTTGTCCCTGGGTAATGCTACAGCAGGATTAGCTGTGGATACATATACGTATTTTTTTTTT
>NW_027771195.1:0-294 GCF_054177405.1 Leptonychotes weddellii | reverse complement strand
GAGTGGTTATCTCCATTTCTTTCAATTCTTTTTCTGAGGTTTCTTGTTTTTTGTTTTTTTCCTTCTCTTTTGTTTGGAATGTATTCCTCTCCCTCCTCTTTTTGGATTTCTGTTTGTTTCTATGTATTAGGTGGATCAGTTGCATATCCTGGTCTTAGAGTAGTGACTTAATGCAGAAGGTGTCCTTTGGGGCCTAGCACGGCAAACTCCCCTGGTCACCTGAGCCAGCTTCCTTAGGAATGTCCCCTGTGTGGGCTGCATGCACCTTTCTACTGTGGCTGGGTGTGATTGGTG
>NW_027771194.1:0-294 GCF_054177405.1 Leptonychotes weddellii | reverse complement strand
TTTTTCTGCAAAAGTCACTTTTGAAAGTTACAGGTACTGGCTAATCCTGATCCCAAGTTTACACCTTAATTTTGTTGCTTTTTTGTTTGGTTGATTTTTTTAAGATTATTTATTTATTTATCTGACAGAGACACAGCAAGAGAGGGAACACAAGCAGGGGGAATGGGAGAGGGAGAAGCAGGCTCTTTGCTGAGCAGGGAGCCTGACGCGGGGCTCGATCCCAGGACCCTGGGATCATGACCTGAGCTGAAGGCAGTCACCCAACAACTGAGCCACCCAGGTGCCCCTACACCT
>NW_027771193.1:0-3807 GCF_054177405.1 Leptonychotes weddellii | reverse complement strand
TTTTTTTTTTTTTTTTACCCTTACTTGGAAATAATTTCAAACTTACGGAAAAGCTGCAGTTACAGTACATATAGCTGTATATCCTTTTTTAAAAAAGATTATTTATTTATTTGACACAGAGCGAGAGCACAAGCAGGGGGAGTGGCAGGCAGAGGCAGAGGGAGAAGCAGGCTCCCCACAGAATAGGGAGAGCCCGATGGGGGGCTTGATCCCAGGTCCCTGGGATCATGACCTGAGCCGAAGGCAGTCGCTTAACCGACTGAGCCACCCAGGCGCCCAATATCTGTATATCCTTTACCCAAAGTCACCTGTTAATATTTTGTGTCAGTTACTTCATCATTTGTACTTCGGTGTACGTATTTTTCTCTGGAGCCGTTTGACAGCATGTTGCTAATGTCATGCCCTTTTACTCCTGAACTCTTCGGTGCGCCATCTTCCATACCATCTCAGTACCGTTACCAGTCGTAGGTCGTATGACGCTGACGCTGTGGGCTTAATCACATTTTTTCCATTTATATTTTAGGTTCAGTTGATTTGACAGTGTTCTTTTATAGACTTTCTCCTCCTCCCCTCCAGTAAGGAATCCAGGATTATTCACTGATTTTAGCTGTTGTGTCTTTTTAGTTTCCTTGAGTCTGGGACACTTCCTCAGCCTTCCTTTACCTCACATGACATTGACAATTTTGAAGAAAAGCCCCCCCTCCCGCCCCACCGGCCTAGTTGGAGCTAGAGTGTTTCTCATTTGGTGTTTGTTTGATGTATGCTCACGATTGGATCCAGGTTATGAGTTCCCAGTTGGGATACTCCGAAAGTGAGGCTGTGTGCTCTCACTTCAAGAGGTATAGAGTGTTCATCTGCCCTACTTGGCGATGTTAATTTTGATTACCTGGTCAAGGTACTACTCAGTTTTCTTTATTGTATAGTTACTAAATTTCTCCCTTGTGTCTGATAAGCAGCCTGTGGGAACACACTTTAAGACCATTCAGACACCCTGCTCCTCTTGTAAAGTGTGTCTAACCAGCAGTCAGAAGATACTCCAAGACCATGCAGATACACTGCTCCTTTTCAAAACATCCTCTTTAGACCATGCATCCGTGGTTTTTCCCTGAACCAGCTTTTACTAAGATGATTTACCAACTCTGGTGCTTTCTCCATATCTACCATTTGGCAGTTGGCATCCTCTTGTAAACAAGATCCCACCTCTCCCTACCTCTTTATTTATCTGTTAACAGTACTGATTTGTGGATTTTCTCCCCCCCACACCAGTTTATAATTATTTTCCTTAATTAATTTTTTGCTCAAATTGTTCCAGCTTTGGCCAGTGGAAAAGCTCCTATGTCTTATTGGCAGGTCACTGTCATCCTTTTAGGCACCTCTGTACTTCGTAGCATAAAAAGGATGTCATAAGCTCACCCTGTGCTTTCCTTGCCTCAGGTTTGGCTGTGTATTAATTTTTTCCGTAGACAGTTTCACCCTGAACAAGATGCTGTGTCTAGAATAGACACCAGAGACGCCTCTTTCAGTTGCAACTCTTGGAGGTAGCCTGCCTTCGAATAAAAAACTGGCTGCTAAGACACTAGTCTCTGCAGGGTCTCAGCCAGGTGTCCCTGATTGCCCTTAGCCCTCTGGGTTCTGTAATGTTCTCTGATAAAATGAGGAAGTCATGCAAACCTAAAGACCTTTCTTAGGTATCATGTGACGACAACTCTGTGTTTGAGATAGTGTCCTTTGAGTTCTCACTTCTAAAATGGGTCCTTGAAATATTGCCATCTGTTGTGGTGATTGGTATATTGGGTATATGACAGTTACATTGGTATATTGGTATATGACAGTTTTTTGTTTTTTTTCTTAAGTAAGGAATATGGACATGTAACGCATTTCAAGTATTTGATGATAATGAGCAAAGTGAAGCTTACTTAAGAACAGGTGTATCTTTCCCTGAATTTGTAATTTCTGAATATCTTTCTTCCAGTAACACTAACTTAATCTTGGAGGTTCTGTTTGTAAGGCGTATAAAACAAATAATGTGAATATCTGATTTTCCTCTTAGAAAATAAGACCTACTCATCTGTGAGAACAGAAGCTTTATCTGTGATAGAATTACTGCTTAAAAAACTTGAAGGTGAGTTTTTTTTTTTTTTTTTTTTAAGATTTTATTTATTTGACAGAGACACAGCAAGAGAGGGAACGTAAGTAGGGAGAGTGGGAGAGGGGGAGGAAGGTGAGTTCTTGATTCTTCTGATTGGAAGAGGGCCAGAAAGCCAGGATACTTTATGGCATATATTTTAGAAATTTTTTCCTGCTTTTGTTTTTAATAAGTGTATACTCTAAAATACAAATTAGTACATGGACATGTGAGTGAGATCTACAAAGCTAAAACCTTTAAATTTTATTAAGTGTTTAAATTTGGTACTTTTTCATTTTATATACTTTTAATGTATTATGAAGCTACAGTTATGTTGAAATAAAAAAGTTCTGTTTCCGCCATGACTCCTGATGTAATCTGGGTCACTTCCAGTGGCAGAATGGGGCTCCCAGTACACACGCCAAGAAACAGAGTGATCCCTGAAGAGTGGGGTTGGGAAAACATTTTAACACTTACCTACCCAACTCATCAAATTTGACAGCAGTTTGCTTAATCTTATTTTTTTCCCCTATTCCTTTTTTTTTTTTTTTTTTAAACCTTTTATCAAGAAGCAGATTTCTTCTAATGATAAAAGAAAACTGCTCTGATTTTCTCCGGTGGGGTATTTCAAAAGGAGGCCACTTTTGTTCTTTCTCTTCTTTTTTAATTATTCTAAGCCTATAGATTAAGAATGGAGAAGATGGAACAGTTTCCTCTAGAGTCTTTATTTGCTGTTTCTACTTGTCTTTCTGCTTAGCAATTAAAGCACCCCCCTTAAGGTTCCATGAAGCAGGCCTTTTAGACTCAGTAACACTACACACCTCATCATCTTTTCCTTGTTGAAATAAAAGAGCTAGGCACTTAGTCACATCACTGAATTTTCACAGTTAGCCAGATGCATACGAATGTATTCTAGATGAGGAAAATGAGGCTAAACAGCAAAACAACTTGCTTGAAACCTTATCACTAGAAAGTGGCAGAACCTCATAGACAAGATTTAGGATCTGTTATACTTTCTGAGTTTCTAAAATTTTTAGTATGTATATAGATTTCTAGTGCTTTAAAGAAAGGAGTAATTGTTGTCTGTTGTCTGTTCAGACTGACTTGGCCATTATGAAATTTATTCAAGATTTTTTTACTGAGCATATTTTATAAAGAGTTTTTTTGTGTGTTAAATGGCTTTTTTGTTACTGTGTGCTTTGCCTTGATAACTCCTCCTTCGCACTTTGATTCAGCATCCCTAGATTCTCTTTGTCCCACCAGTACTGGGGCAGAGGATGAAACTCCCTGACATGCTCTCAGATTATTGTCAATAATTAGGTTTTGAGACAACTATTGAACCTGTTCTATACCAAACTGTTATCAGGGGGTTGCTTTGCATTTATTCGGGGGATAGGCTATATGGAAGAAAAGCAGAAAGAATAGTTTTAGGCTTTTTGCTTGCTTGTTCTATAAGGATTCTGTTTTTCTTCTTTTTCCATTCAGAATCTAAACAGTGGGAAAGTTTGACATCTGAGTGCAGAGTGCTCCTAATCGAGTCTTTAGCTACTATGGAGGCAGACAGCAGACCTGAGCTGCAGGAGAAAGCATCATTACTGAAGAAAACACTTGAAAATCTGGAATAAATTAGAAGGGGAAGAAAGAAACAAGTGCCATGTTCATTGGGGGTTGAAATGGTGGTA
>NW_027771192.1:0-294 GCF_054177405.1 Leptonychotes weddellii | reverse complement strand
TGATATGCGATACATGTAATGAATCTGACTAAAACTGATTGGAACAGATTTCATTAAAATCCAATTTTATAAATACATATTTCTTTTTTTTTTTAAAAGATTTTATTTATTTATTTGAGACAGAGAGAATGAGAGACAGAGAGCATGAGAGGGAGGAGGGTCAGAGGGAGAAGCAGACTCCCTGCCGAGCAGGGAGCCCAATGCGGGACTCGATCCCGGGACTCCAGGATCATGACCTGAGCCGAAGGCAGTCGCTTAACCAACTGAGCCACCCAGGCGCCCCTATAAATACAT
>NW_027771191.1:0-294 GCF_054177405.1 Leptonychotes weddellii | reverse complement strand
CCTGGGTGGCTCAGTTGGTTAAGCGACTGCCTTCGGCTCAGGTCATGATCCTGGAGTCCCGGGATCGAGTCCCGCATCGGGCTCCCTGCTCAGCAGGGAGTCTGCTTCTCCCTCTGACCCTCCTCCCTCTCATGCTCTCTGTCTCTCATTCTCTCTCTCTCAAATAAATAAATAAAATCTTTAAAAAAAAAAAAAAAAACACAAGGCATTTAGGCCAAAAGCTTACTAATATGGTGGAGTGGCACGTCAGTTTCCTATGAAACCAATTACTGCTGAAACCAATTACCATGAACT
>NW_027771190.1:0-294 GCF_054177405.1 Leptonychotes weddellii | reverse complement strand
TTCTGCAGAAAAATCATCTGATAGCCTTAATGGGTTCCCTTATATGTAACTGCTTTTTTTCTCTTGCTGCTTTTAAAATTCTGTCTTTATCACTATTTTTTTTTTTTGCCATCTTAATTACTATGTGTCGTGGTGTGGACCTCCTTGGGTTGATTTTGTTGGGGGATCTCTGTGCCTCCTGGATCTGGATTTCTGTTTCCGTCCCTAGATTCAGGAATTTTTTAGCTATTATTTCTTCAAATAAATTGTCTGCTCCTGGGACACCTGGGTGCATCAGTCAGTTAAGCATTTGCC
>NW_027771189.1:0-294 GCF_054177405.1 Leptonychotes weddellii | reverse complement strand
TTTTTTTTAAAGATTTTTTATTTATTTGACAGCGAGAGAGAGACAGTGAGAGCAGGAACACAAGCAGGGGGAGTGGGAGAGGGAGAAGCAGGCCTCCCGGGGAACAGGGAGCCCGATGAGGGCTCCATCCCAGGACCCTGGGATCATGATCTGAGCCGAAGGCAGACACTTAATGACTGAGCCACCCAGGTGCCCCAGGAAGATCTTTCTTTAAGAATATAATTGATAGGGGTGCCTGGGTGACTCAGTCATTAAGCGTCTGCCTTTGGCTCAGGTCATGATCCCAGGGTCCTG
>NW_027771188.1:0-294 GCF_054177405.1 Leptonychotes weddellii | reverse complement strand
GGTGCCTGGGTGGCTCAGTTGGTTAAGCCACTGCCTTCGGCTCAGGTCATGATCCTGGAGTCCCTGGATCGAGTCCCGCATCGGGCTCCCTGCACGGCAGGGAGTCTGCTTCTCCCTCTGACCCTCCCCCCTCTCATGTGCTCTCTGTCTCTCTCATTCTCTGTCTCAAATAAATAAATAAAATCTTTAAAAAAAAAAAGAAAAATAGATTTAAAGTATTACACCAATGTTAAATTTTTGAAACTGATAAATGAACTATTATTATGTAAGAGAGCACCATGATTCTTAGGAAAT
>NW_027771187.1:0-294 GCF_054177405.1 Leptonychotes weddellii | reverse complement strand
CTGTGTGATGGGTGTGGAGTCTCCTTGAGATTCTCTCCCTCTGTCCCTCCCCCACCTCTGCTCGTGCTTGCTCTCTCTCAAATAAATAAAATCTTAAAAAAAAAAAAATTTAGAGTATAGAGGGGAAATAAATATCTTTGTTATTGTTTGCATAATGAAACCCTGGAAGGTTACATAAGAAATAAATTAAAAAAAAAAAATAGAAGTTAAAGTATGCAAGGTCACTTGTGGTTAGCAGCATGAATCCGACTATTTACATTACTATTTTTCCCCACAAATGATTTTTAAAGTAAT
>NW_027771186.1:0-294 GCF_054177405.1 Leptonychotes weddellii | reverse complement strand
TGACAGAACTGAGGCTAGAAACGGTCTCTGGGGGTGCCTGGGTGGCTCAGTCAGTTAAGCATCTACCTTCGGCTCAGGTCATGATCCCAGGGTCCTGGGATCAAGCCCCTCATGAAGCTCCTGGCTCAGCAGGGGGCCTGTTTCTGCCTCTCCCCCTGCTCATGCTCTGTCTCAAATGAATAAGTAAAACTTTTAAAGGTTTAGAAAAGGTCTCTGGAGTGCCAGTCCTCTCTTCTTTTCACTGTACCCAAATCAATGATGCCCTCCTTACCTTGAGGAGTCTTAATACAAATA
>NW_027771185.1:0-294 GCF_054177405.1 Leptonychotes weddellii | reverse complement strand
TCAAAAAATAGGATTCTAACAAAATATATACAGGGCTTATACACTAAAAACCACACAATGCTGATGAAAGAAATTTAAAGCTCTAAATAATTAGAGTCACACCATGTTAATGGACAGGAAGATTCAACACAGTATATATATCAACTCTCCTCAAGCTGATGTACAGACTTAGTGAACTGCTGGAGTTTTTATAGTTAGATTTTTCTAGCTTTAAGATTTCGAGGACCATAAACCAGGTTTTGGTTTTCATGTCTAGGTATATCTGGAAATATACAACATATTCTTCTTTTGATT
>NW_027771184.1:0-294 GCF_054177405.1 Leptonychotes weddellii | reverse complement strand
GGATACTGGTGCACGTACCGTAATCCTATATGGCCAGTCTTTAGGGTGGGCAAAGTCAAGAGAGGAAAATTTTGCATGGTCTGCAAATATTTCATACTTACTCTTTATTCAGAAGAAAGCCATGGAAGAATTTTGACAGAGGAATGAAATAATCAAGAAGAATCAACTGAGTTTGGTGTCAGAGAGATTGATTCAGCAACCAATTTTTATTTATTTTTATTTTTTTTATTCTTATGTTAATCCCCATACATTACATCATTAGTTTTAGATGAAGTGTTCCATGATTCATTGTTT
>NW_027771183.1:0-3807 GCF_054177405.1 Leptonychotes weddellii | reverse complement strand
TCCAGGCCACACCGTCTCCGTTTCTGTCCGTGCTGCTATAAACTGCAGCGTCCTGGGTTGTGCGCCCCTCCGCAGCGCCCCCAGTCCTGCCTCCAGGTCGGGCACGTCTCTGCCCTTTGTGCTTCTAAAACCGCCAGCCGCTCCCAGTTCGCCCGCGCGACCCCATCTCTCCGGGTTCCCTCCCCGGGGGCTGCCCTAAAGTCCTTTCCCCGCGCTACCGGTCTGCAAGTGTGTGCCCCGTCCGCAGTGCGCGAGGCTGTCACTCACCGGCGGTGTAGGATCCCCACGGCCAGGCACCCTCCCGCCGCCGTTTATCCTCCGATATCTGCCCGCAGGATCACGGCTCTCTGCTTCGTACCTCACAACGAACCGCCTGCGATATTCTGTTTGTAGAGATCCAGGTTTTCTTACATCTCAGGCTGGTTTCCTGGGTGCTCAGAGTGGCCTGGTAGATCTCCCGCTCAATTCCGGGGACCAGTTGAAATAGGGTCCCCTACTCCTCCGCCATCTTTCCCCCCTGCTCTTTTTTTACATTTATTTTTAAAAAAATATTTATTTGTCAGAGAGAGAGAGAGCACACAAGCAGGGGGAGCAGCAGGCAGAGGGAGAAGCAGGCTCCCCACTGAGCAGGGAGCCCGATGCGGGGCTTGATCCCAGGACCCTGAGATCATGACCTGAGCCAAAGGCAGACGCTTAACCGAGTGAGCCACCCAGGCATCCCCATCCTGTGGCATCTATATTGATTAGAACTAAGACACCAAGCCCAGTAGATCCCAGTGTGTAAGTCCTTCTGGACTCTGTATGCATGGGCATGTTTGCAGATAGTGAGACCATGTGGGAAGGGATGGTACAGCCTTGTTCTTCACCATCAGGACAGAGAAATGGAGTTGCATTGAGGTGTGGCAGATTTGATTTTCAAGCCCAAGACTGTATTGACTTTTACCTGTGGATGGCGGCTGTGGGCTTGAGGACGAGTCCCAGAACTGTAGTGGCTTTACCTTCCTGGGACTCAGGTTGGTGTGTCTTCATTCTCTGGGTGACTGAGCGCAATTGCCAAGACTCTTTCCCTGGCTTATTGATTGAGTCACTCTGCTTCTCTTGTCCGCCTTCCCAGGGCTTTCCAGCTTGAGAGAGTCTTTTTGTTAATAAAATGAACCGCTTGCACACAGAGGCGGCAGGCAGAGTAGTGGATTCTCTCTTACTTAAATTCTTGAAGCAAACCCTGTTCTGAGACATTACTGGCAGGCTCTGTAGGGGATGTCGCAGATGGAACAGAGACACTGCAGAGAGAGCCTGCAACCAGGTGGAGATGTTTTCTGGCTTCTCTTTTGGAGAGGGGAGGGTGGGGCATAGACCTGTAGTTCTCCTCCCACCCCCCATGCCTTCCTAACTCTCCAGGCAAATGCTGCAGTTAAGTGTGAGTCTCTACAACAGAGGGCTCTGCTATGGGACCTCTGAGTTCCCGGGAGGGAGGTGCCATCAAAAGCTCAGTAATACATACACCCAACATGCAATAATCAATAAACACATCAGAGGGAAAGTGGCCTTGAAGATCAGTTGGTGGTGACTTAGAGAGCTGTGGGTTTTGTGAAGGAATTTTAGGCCATATTTGGCTCATTGGACAAGAAAGATGGAATAGGTTCACTTGTTTGGGGGTGGTGATGGTGAGGGCCATTGATTTTGTCTTGTGGGGAGCATTTTTATTCTTTTTTAGGGGGGGGTGTTTGTGAGCTCAGAGCAAGCAAACAGGCTGCAAGGCAATACTTGAAAAATTGGAGTTAAAACTAGGAGGAAAGATTATTCTATTTGAGCCTCACAAAAATCCAGTAACATAGATACAGTAGGTGTATGGCCTTGACCCTGTTTTACAGATGAGAAAATGGAGCCATTCAGGTTTTCATTCTTGAGTTAAAGGGGGTGGTTGGAGAGCCGTTGGGGTCTGGGCTCAGCTTCATTCTGTGCTGGGGATGAAGACACAGAAAAGTGTGTGGCTCTTTGCTTTAAGTCGAGTTGGGGAGACAATGCTGCCATGAGGAAATTCAAACAAGACAGCAGTGTATTTGAGTAGTGCCGAAACCAAGTCTCGCAGTGGTGGGGATTGGCGAATGACACAGGCTAATGGCTTGAATAGTTTTTTTGCGTGCATACCCCCCTAAAAGTATTTTGAAACACTATGAATTCCCTTTATACATTTTGAGGTTGACATTCAAATTTTTCTTTGTAAGTTTAAGTAGTTGCAAAGAATATTACCTTTGGCATATTATGAATATTGATGTTTTACAATGGAAAGTTTACATATTTAAAAAAATTATATCCAGTAGAATCTAAACACCATAACAAGTTGATACCCACCATTATTCATTTAAGAATGGGTGAAAAAAAATTCTTCCGTAAGTTTTACATTGTCCCCTTTTTCTCCTCAAGTTTATAATTTCTTTTTTTATTTCCACAGAGAATTTTATTCTAATGACATATTTTTGGGCTTTAAAAACTTTTATTGACCATTTTATCATGATTCTCTGTAAATAAATATAGATACATCAAAGCCAAAACATGGCTTCCTGGAACCTTAAGGCTTTTAGGGCTTAAAAAAATTCTTCTGGATTGAGTTTGTAATTTAGTTATTATTAATATAATTGGTCCACATAACAGAAATTCTCATAAAATGTGAGAAGTAATTATTGAGCATAAAAAGTAACATTTTATTGGACTGCATCTCTTAATAAGATGAATAGGGCTTTTTAAAAAGGCCATTCAAAAGGAGGAAATCACTTATTACCATAATGATGCAGAGTTCAACATTCATTCTGTTCTTATTTTTCATTTTTTATAGATGTAAGTTCGTAGAAACCTTGTTCACACATGAATAAATTGATGGAAATAAAAAGAGTTTTGGTACAGCAGTGTCACTCAGTTATTTAAACTCTTGAGTTATGTGCCAAAAATCACGTGGTGATTTGTCAGAAAATTTATTTCTAATGATCTGTGAGCTGACAACTCAGTTGGTCCTGCTGTAATATTGTTGCAAGCAAAGACTCAGAAGCCACTGGACTCGTTAGAGGGCTCTGTTCCTGACGTTAGGATCCTTTGTTTTCTGAACACTTCCTTTTCTGATGGTCCTTTGTGTGGTGCCCCAGGAGTGTTTGGGCTTGGGGACAGTGTGCTGTGGTGAGATTCGGGGTGAGGAGAGGTGGGCTTCTGTAGAGTGGGAGAGGGTGATTATGGAACTGGGGAGAGGAGAGTGAGCAGGGAGCTTGGAGCACCTCTGGGCACCAGGAATGTGCTCATTATCAGATTTAGAAAGAACATAGATGAACTTTGAGAATCTGGAAGTCGATTTCTTTGATTTCCTTACCATCCATGAGGCTGATCCCAGAGTTTCTGAGGTGCTCACACTCTGGTGTGGTTGTTGTCAGAGACAACATGGGTTCAGGGCTGGGTGGAGAGATCACAGTCAGTAGGGGTTAGGGGCAGGTTGGCCGAGGTAGTCTGGCTTTGCAGAGACCCCATAAAAGGGGTGTAATTTAGGCAACGGAAGGGGAGAAGATGTAATGAATCAGTTAAAAACATGGGTTTTGGAGTTAGTGCTTATTTCAAATCCTGGCCCTGCGCCATGCGTGCAGAATCTTGGGAGTTCCTCACCTTTATCAGCTTCTGTTTCTCAGGTGCAGAGTGGGGATAGTAACTGTACTTACAGCCTTTGGCTCCGGGCACGTTCTCTCCGAAAAGAGGAAGTGTCTGTGGATACCGAGTGTGATTAGCTGAGGAAGCCAGGAGGCCACCCAGTGAGGGGGGGGGGGGGGGGGA
>NW_027771182.1:0-294 GCF_054177405.1 Leptonychotes weddellii | reverse complement strand
AATGTTGACCCGTAAGTAAGGACATCTCTACACCCCTCTCCAGCAGGAAGAAGTTACCGAAGATAAGACCTTCCACCCTCAACAACCTTGAAGATTTAAGGGTCAGAATTGTTCAGGGGGATATGATGTGGGAAACAAAGGCAGAAGGAAATGTAGATAAAATTAAATGTCCTTAGCTGTCTTCATGTTAATGTCTTGCTAGAGGGAAAAACTACCTTAGCTTGACAATAGCCAGGCCTCTAGGATCCTTGTGAGTCTTCTTCAGCATCTGAAAATCCTTTTGGAACTTCCCTT
>NW_027771181.1:0-294 GCF_054177405.1 Leptonychotes weddellii | reverse complement strand
TAAAAAAGGGCACATGTTAGCTACATTTTTAAAGTTCTTGCATTTCTTTTTTTTTTTAAGACTTTATTTATTTGCGAGAGAGACAATGAGAGACCGAGAGCATGAGAGGGAGGAGGGTCAGAGGGAGAAGCAGACTCCCCGCTGAGCAGGGAGCCCGATGTGGGACTCGATCCCGGGACTCCAGGATCATGACCTGAGCTGAAGGCAGTCGCCCATAAAGTTCTTGCATTTCAGAAAGTATCTTCTTTCCTACTCTTCTAGGCAAATGATAGTTTGGCTGGATATGGAATTTTC
>NW_027771180.1:0-294 GCF_054177405.1 Leptonychotes weddellii | reverse complement strand
CCTGCTCAGCGGGCAGCCTGCTTCTCCCTCTCCCTCTGCCTGTCTCTCTGCCTACTTGCTCTCTCTCTCTGTCAGATAAATAAATAAAATCTTTAAAAAAAAAAAAAAAAGAAGCTAATCAATTATCTGGTTGACTCTACATACTATCTTTATTTACTTATTTATTGTTACTTTTTTCCATGTACTCTCTAAAATACAAGTTAGTAACGATAATCACTTAGAGCATGAATATACATTATACTGTATGAATTGCAGCTATTTGCAGTATAATGTTCCAAGTACATATCTTTCGTT
>NW_027771179.1:0-294 GCF_054177405.1 Leptonychotes weddellii | reverse complement strand
GTGCCACACACTAGATTTGGGGTGTATTTTGGTCTTTTAGAAGAAAGTGCCTCCCCAAAGCCATTTTTTGACCTGGTCACTCACTATCACTGTTGCCATATTGTATTTTCTAGCATAGAGTCAGTAAGTTCTAACCTACCCTCAAATCAAGAAGAATTAGACTCCATGTCTTAGAGGAACAAACCCACCAGAGAATTATACATAAGATGCCATTTTTTTAAAGAAGTGTTTCTCTAGTTAAGAAAAGTTAGAAAATATTTTTCTAAGTTAACTTCATGAATGTACATGACAATT
>NW_027771178.1:0-294 GCF_054177405.1 Leptonychotes weddellii | reverse complement strand
TAAAATCTTAAAAAAAAAAAAAAAGAAATGCAAATTCCTGGGCTCCATCCAAGATCTACTGAATCAGAATGTCTTGTAACAGGGCCCGAAAATCCGTGTTTTTAGCAAGCCCTAGGACATTTTGATGCATGCTCAGGTTTAAGAAGGGCTGACCTAGGAACTTGCTCTGCAACGAGTGATCTGGTAGACCAGCAGCATCAACACGACCCCACCTTCCCAGAGCTGGTTAGAAATGCAGACTCTCAGGCCCCACCCCAGACCTGCTGAGTCAGAATCTGTGTGCTATCCAAAGCC
>NW_027771177.1:0-294 GCF_054177405.1 Leptonychotes weddellii | reverse complement strand
TTTAAATAGTTCTTTCAATATGTTTTATGGAAACAGATGGTTGCAAAAGTAGACAGAGATGAATGAATAAACAAGGAAAACCTATCTGTAGGAGAAGGAGAGAAGGAAGTGGAAAATACTGGGTTTCTCCTATTAGGAAAATCAAAAGAATTTATTGAGACCATGGACATGTGGTAGACTCTCACTTGGAAATTTTTCTGCATTTCTCTTCAGACAACAAAGGGAAATGATAATGGGGACATAAAATGGGAAAAAATGTTTCACTTGAAACAACTGGAGAGCTGGTTGGTAAGC
>NW_027771176.1:0-294 GCF_054177405.1 Leptonychotes weddellii | reverse complement strand
GAAACTCACCACTACATCAAGCAGAGTGACAGCCAAACAGTGGGTGCTCACAATAAGTTGAAAAACGGATGGATCCATTCATTTGTGATTTAACATAAAAAACTAATAATAACTAGAATAAAAAAAAAAAGAGTTTCTGTTGAAGAGAGAAATCTTAGCAGGACACTTAAAGCTGACTAATGCAATCATATCAAATTGAAATCTTAGGGAGTGCAGTTCACATCGATAGTGGTAGGGTTTCTGAAAGGTTTTCCCCCAAAGACAGCAAATATATATATATATATATATATATAT
>NW_027771175.1:0-294 GCF_054177405.1 Leptonychotes weddellii | reverse complement strand
TTGGATTAAGATAGGAGGCCCTGGTCACCTATGTTACCAGAGCAGGAAAACAGCCCTTGTTATGTCGGTATGGATTTGTTTATGTGATTAACTTGCCCAATTAGTGGCTGGGGGAGTGTGACACAGGTTGCAATGAGGGGGCCTCGAGTGCCAAAGTAATGGGTTTCAAGAACCAATGATCTGAATATCAGCAACAACCAAAAATAGCCAAGATGTTGAAGGCAGGGACCAGAGGAAAAAGAAGAGGTTGTCACTGAATGGGAAGACAAGAAAGATGAGAAGACTCTGGATTAC
>NW_027771174.1:0-294 GCF_054177405.1 Leptonychotes weddellii | reverse complement strand
TAGGTTAGTTGTTCTTTTTAAAACATAATAGAGCTTATCTTTTGATGCAAGATTCTCCATATTGTGCTATAATATCTAAATTCTCTGAATTGATAATAACATCTTACATACAGTTTTTACAGTTAAAAAGTATACTATGATGCAGTTTTGGCTTTTTTGTTTTTTGGGTTTTTTTATATAAAGATGATTTCAGGAGTCACCTTATAAAATAGTGTATTAAAGAGTGTAGGATCCGATGTGATAACTCCAAACTTTATTACAGTAATAATTTCAAAATAATCCTGCAAAGAATAT
>NW_027771173.1:0-294 GCF_054177405.1 Leptonychotes weddellii | reverse complement strand
CGAGCAGGGAGACTGATGTGGGACTCAATCCCAGGACCCTGGGATCATGACCTGAGCCGAAGGCAGACGCTTAAGCAATTGAGCCACCCAGGTGCCCCATTTATTAGCTCTATTTATATGAAAGCTACAGTTGTCACACATCATCCTAGTTTTAGTAAAATAGATATTTAATTTGTGTTAAGTAGTTACATTGAGCTTACTCTGATATCCTGTTTTTCATAATTCTGTACCAGGCTTACTTTCACATTCCATTCTTCATAAATCTTTATCAGTGCCTCAGTTGCTTCTGACAGT
>NW_027771172.1:0-3808 GCF_054177405.1 Leptonychotes weddellii | reverse complement strand
TCTAAAACTAATGATGTAATGTATGGGGATTAACATAAGAATAAAAAAAAAACACAATTATGTTTTGGAATATATGGCTCCAGGTGATGTACTCTTGCTGTTTATCATCTAATTTTAAAATTATAATACAACTTTTCTTTATGTAGAGTATTTTAAAGCAGTTTATCATAGAAAAACCTGTGAAGGCTTTTTTTTATGGCATAGTTTTTACAAAGAAAGGCATGATGCAGGCTTTTCAAAGGGCAAAGCACTATATAAAATTATTTGAAAATAAATATATATCAGAGAAAAAATAGAGATCATTTAAAGATTTTAAAATTTGGAGGATAGGGCATTAGAATGAATGCCCAATATGATGTAATTGGCCTTGCAACCTTAGTATAAACTGAATAGCGTAAGCTTCTAGCTTCTGTTCTTGAATCTTAAGTATGCCTGACTTAGATTAAAGAAATTTACTTTTTAGAGAGATGATAAATTACATTTACCAAGCACCTTTACTCAAATCATCTCATACAATTATTCAGATAGGTTTATCAGTGAACTCTTACTAGATCTATTCTATAGAGACTCTGAAAAATGTTGAGTAATTTGTTCAAGTTTGCATAGCTATTAAATGACAAACCTAGTACTCAAGCACAAGTCCATCTGACACAAAGCCTATGGTTCTTCCATTCTTTCACTATCTATACATTTCTTGTACATTGTCTCCTGACAGGTGAGGTGAATTTATTTCCTTTATTTTGTATTTGTAGCTCTTGGGGCTCAGAGATTAAGGAAATACTTTGTTACATTTAAACAAAAAATTCAGGGTTGATTAAAATCCATGTCTTTCAGTTCCAAATTTCAGAATATTTTAGTGTAGATGTACTTCAGGTGAGATTCCAAAGATATAAGGATTATTAATTCATGTGTCTGTTAATTCATGTGAAGACCAGAACTGAATCTTTCAGTCAATAGTTTCTATAGTATTTTTGTTCATTTAATTCTGAAATAGTTTCAAGTATTTTTCTACAAAAATTACACATTAAGAAAAATATGTTGTACGTTAAGAAAAAAACATATTTTTAGACTCCTCATCTCCACAGATTCTTTTTCAGTAGTTGTGAATTGAGGCCCACCAGTCTGTATATTTAACAAGTGGATTCTTTTGATATAAGAGGTCTGCACAGGAAACTTAGGAAAGCACTGTTATTTTAGTGTTTACTGTATTATAACATGGATTTTATTCCACAATTCCTATTCACTTGAATTTCTAATTCCAAAGGTCAACTCATATTCAGAGTCCTAAAAAATCATGGTGGACAGTGAAATTGATAAAATGCTTCCCTTACATTTATAGATAATGTTACAATGAACAGGAAATCTTTTTTATTACACTGTTGAATAATTATCTTAGACAACATCCAAAGGGGAGGGATCTTGTGCATTGTATTTACTCCTAACCATTTGAAGTCACTTTCTCAATTTCTGGTTTCTCAGACAGCTTATAACAAACTCATTCCAGATTTATCCCACTGGCTGCTCAGTAGCATCATCTCCATATAATTGGCCTCTTTATAGGTCTCTAATTTTACTTTGACACAGACAGTTATCTGTAATAGGGGTGTTGGACCTTGAAATATTTACTTAATCCAAAAAAATAACTAAAAAAAGGAATAGAAAAAGAGTACAGCATGTCAGTGTCCTTTCTTTCTCCTTGACTGAAAACACTGAAGACTTTGTTTGTTTGTTTGTTTTGGTTTTGGTGGTTTAATTCTGGAATTAAAATCAATTAAAATAAATGAGCAAGTTACAATAGATTTCAATTTGAACATTGTTTATAACACCCACAAGGCTATAACTAGGATATCAAGAATTCTGCTATTTGTTCCTTCATGTATTCATGTAATGGATATTTATTTAATACTCACAATGTTAGGTACTAGACTAGACAAATAAGACAGGATGGTTTCTTCTTTCATAACATTTGTAATCTAATGAAGAAGATTGGTAATAAACAAATACTTAAAAAGTGTGAAAGGAATAGTATTACAGAATAACTGGCATGGCATGCATCTCATTATTCCTGAGCATCCTCTCACATGAAGTGTTGGGTGAGCTGATGCCTAAAGAACTGGGGGGGGGTTGTCTAGACAGAGTATGAGGGTGCAGTTGACCTAAAGAACAACCTTAACAGAGTTTAAGAGAAGAAATGGTCTGCTCTGTCTGAAAGAATGAAAGCATTTCTATTTGGTTGAAGGTACTTGAGTGAATAGTAAGAGAAAATGCTGGATGAAACCATAGGTCTGATCAAGAAAGGTCATGGTAAGGGGTTGGGACTTCATTCGAAGGACAAGAGGCAAAGGTATTTTAAGCAGGGATGTCAACACATGCAGATTCACATTTTGAAGAGATAATTTTCATTGTTTTGTGGAACCTGGATCTGAGAAGAACAGGAGGGAAGTAGGAGATGATTTACCAGGCTGTAGTAGTCACCAGGTGAGGACTGACAGCCTGACCTTGGATGTTACTGAGACTCATGGGAGTGGAATCTACCAATATAGAATTGGTGTTTGAATAAATGTTGGGGGTGAGGAAGATGGGGATGCAAATTAAATGCTAGGTTTCCAGTTGTTTAAAGATAGGTATTAATTTGTGCTTTATTCTTTCTATTTTAGAAAGACAAGTGAAGTTAAGCCCCTCTTTTTCTCTATGCCTCTACCTTTTTACCTCTGAAAGCAAGCAAAGTTTTGAATTCTGTAGGTTCTTTCTCAATAGCATCTTTTGAAAAAGTAGAAGTGTCAAGGAAGGAGCTCTGAAAGTTGGATAACAGGGAGGACTATGTTTTCTGAGGAAGAGAATAGCTTTCTTTTCAAGGACAGGAGAAGATGGTGTTAAAAGGAGTATTAGAATTATTTGATCAGTTTCTTGTCCCTTAGGAACTTAGAGAGGGCTAGGGATAATTGGGGTTGTCTCTCTGAAAGATATGTGGGATGAATTTGACACAGAGCAATGAGCAGATACCATTGGAATAGAAAATAAAGCTCTCACAAGGAATTTTGATACATTCTGGACTTTTTTTTTTTTTTTGAGGCATTATATAAGCCTCTTAATTCCTCTGGAATTCTAGGAGGGGGGAAGAATCCCAAACAATATCTGTGCCTAAATATTTTACCACATAAGTTTTCTTATATACCTATTTTCAGAGTACTTGAAAGTATGGCTTTGAGGGTCAAAAAATGTTACAGAGTATATTGAATAGTTTGGACTATGGGTATTAGAAGGCTAGATAAAACAAAACTCTTAGTGCCCACTAAGTACCATCATGGGACTGTGTGCAGTGACTCAGTTCTACCAGCTCCACTGTCATCCACATTTTGCAAATGAGCCAAGTGGGGCTCAAAGCTGTCACATGACTTGTGCATGGCCACATACTGCTAGTGGAAGAATAAATTTAATGCCAAGTCACAACATAATGGCTTCTGAAATGCTACTCAGAGGCCAGTGGGGCCTAATAATCAAATACCACTTGACCCAGGGAACAAACCTCTAAGCAGGAACTGTGCTTCTTTTTAACTTGAGTCTGTGGAGCGCCAGCCCAAACTTTCAGGTTAATAGCTATAACTCTCTATTGTAATTACCCACACATTTGGGTGCATCTATACTGTCTGCCTTCTACTTTTAAACCTAGGATTTATCTTCTGTGACATATTTTTTTTTATTCTTATGTTAATCCCCATACATTACATCATTAGTTTTAGATGTAGTGTTCCATGATTCGTTGTTTGTGCATAACACCCAGTGCTCCATGCAGAACGTGCCCTCCTCA
>NW_027771171.1:0-13902 GCF_054177405.1 Leptonychotes weddellii | reverse complement strand
ATTGCTGCTATGAACACTGGCATCCTTCTTTTCACTACATCTGTGTCTTTGGGGTAAATACCCAGTAGTGCAATTGCTGGGTCATAGGGTAGCTCTATTTTTAACTTTTTGAGGAACCTCCACACTGTTTTCCAAAGTGGCTGTACCACCTTGCATTCCCAACAGAGTAAGAGGGTTCCCCTTTCTCCACCACCTCTCCAACATTTGTTGTTTCTTGCCTTGTCAATTTTTTGCCATTAAATAACATTTTTAAAAAGAAGAATCAGCAACATGAACATCCTTTGTTTTTGTTTTTTTTTTAAAGATTTTTATTTATTTGACAGAGAGAGACAGAGCGAGAGAGGGAACACAAGCAGGGAGTGTGGGAGAGGGAGAAGCAGGCTTCCAGTGGAGCAAGGAGCCCAGTGCGGGGCTCGATCACAGGACCTGGGATCATGACCTGAGCCAAAGGCAGATGCTTAATGACTGAGCCACCCAGGAGCCCCCTTTTATTTTCTTTTTTCTTTTTTTTTAGAGATTTTATTTATTTATTTGACAGAGAGAGAGACAGCGAGAGAGGGAACACAAGCAGGGGGAATGGGAGAGGAAGAAGCAGGCTTCCCATGGAGCAGGGAGCCCTCATGAACATCCTTTGACTCCACCTTCCCCTCTAGCTTCTCTCCATCTTTCTCTTTCCTTTTCCAGTTAAGCTTCAAGGATAAAGCTTCCTGCCTTTGTTTCTGCTTACTTGGCAGTCAGTTCTCTTTTAAAAGTTTTATTGAGGTATAATTTATATACAAGAACTGGACATACTTAATATGTATGATGTGATTGGTTTGGATATATGCATACACCCCTGATATCATCACCACAATCAAGGTAATAGATATATCCATTACTTCCTTAAGTATCCTTGGTACTTTTGCTTTTCTTTCTTTGTAGTAATACTTACCATGCAATCTACCCTCTTAACAAAGTTTTATTTTTTTTAAATGATTTTATTTATTTATTATTTTAGAGAGAAAGAGAGAGTGGGGTAGGGAGAGGCAGAAGGAGGGAGAGAGAGAATCTTAAGCAGACTCTGCGCTGAGCAGGGAGCCCAACACAGGGGCTCCATCTTATGACCCTGAGATCATGACCTGAGCTGAAACCAAGAGTCAGACACTTAACCAACTGAGCCACCCAGGTGCCCCCCCCAACTTAGCCACCCAGGAACCCCCAACAAAGTTTTAAGTACACATTCCTATATTGTTAACTATGAGCATTACTGTAGAGCACAGTTCCAGAATTTAATAATCTAGCATAACTGAAACTCTTTATACCCATTGAACAACTCTCTTAATGCTTTCTGACTTCTATCCTTACCACTCAACTGAAGCTATATTTTGAGAAATCACCAGGAAGCTTCCAATTATCAAACTCAGAATTTCGTCTCAAAACAAATTGCATCTTCTTAGAGAGAACTTTCCTGAACCCCTGAGTTAAATCTCAAAACCTTCTCAATTTATTTTCTTTATAGCTTTTTAATCATTTTCATGTCTTTGTTTACATGTTTATTTTCTTTTTGCCCCCATTAGAATATAAGTTCCTTGAGGGCAGGGACTCAATCTTGTTCACTATAATATACTCAGCCCCTAAACTAGACCTAGCACATAGTAAGCATTCAATAAATATCCGTTCACTGCCTGGGACTGAGTGGTTTTCCTCTTACATGACCTCTCTGGAGCATTTGCCACTGATGAACATTCTCTTCTTGATGCTCCCTTCCTGGCTCTTGAGATAGCCTGTTCTGCCTCCTTTGCTAACTTCTCAGTGGGATGTGATGTCTTTGAGAATAGGAACCGTTATTAGTACATTTCCTGGCACATGAAGGTCCAGAGAAACACCCACAAGAAGTCCTTATGTTTGGATGTCAGTATAAAAGATCTAAGCCAAACCCTGTGTTTAACAAGGCTGAAAACTATTGAAGCAAGAGGAAGTATTACATTTTGGCTGGTAACAAACCTAAATGTGCCTTAGTGTGATAATTAGGTATTGAATAGAAACTTGGAATTGTATGAATATGTGTATTGCTTAGATTCTGGTATCATTTTGGTGCTTGGTCTGCTATTTCAACAGAAACACAGTGATCTCAAAATGGATCAAAAGTGGGTAATACAAATGTCCATATATAGAGGAATATAAATGTCCGTTGTTCGTGTATGCTACAATGACTTGATTGAATATTATGCAGCCATTAAAGTTATAAACTATAATTATAAGTTATAAAAGATAAGAAACTTTAAATATTTGTTATAAGTGAACAATGCATGGCACCATATTGTGCATATAATGTGACTAGTGCTTTATAAAATATAACAATAAAAATTAACAAAGGATAAACAGAGACTGTAATAGTAGTTGGGTCATTTTATAGGATTATGGACATTTTGTTCTTGCTTTTCCAAACACCCTGTGACACTCTAACTTTTATAGTTCTCAGAAGCAGCAACCCAAAGCTGAAAACACTAAACAACCTGTACCCCTGGTGGGGATGTGCTCATGATGGAAATGCCAGAGGGTGGTTGGCAGTTGTGTCATCTTGTTCTCAAGGAGGAAATACATTATGTTACTCTTGGCCTTTGAAATTCCCTTTGTATTTAATGTATTCCACATCTAGATTTTCCCTTCAAGGTATCATGCTCTGGAAATATAAATAAAGATTTAAATTACTCCCATGAAAGTGACTTCTTCCAGTTCATACCATGAATCACTGGCAGATCTGGAAATGAAACCCCTCAATTTACACTCAGACTTCATAAACGTCTCTAAAACACTCTATTCTAGAGTGGTAGCTATATAATGAAGTGTTCTAAATTTATTAGACTAAAAGTCTTAAATTTTCCCTTTGATTGCTATTGCTCTAGGTGGCAACAGAAGTCATTCTGACTTCACTTGTAAAAGCCAGATTGGTTTGACACACACATTGTGAAGTTTATTAAATTATTGCCTCTTCTCTCTCATTTATAATTTTGAAAGTAAATCCATGTTCCTGAAATTTATTGCACCTGCATTTGTAGAGGCATAGGGAAATGCAGCAATTGATTCATGAATAGGCTTTATCATGTAAATGAATGGTGGCAAGTGTGTAGTTCACAAGGTGGTTAGAATGACAGAAAACACACGTTTCAGCTTTACACATACCACGGTTTTTAAAGGCCATGTGATTAGAAGAATATGGTTGGAGGAGTGATCTGAGTCTGGTGTATGAATTCACTGCCCCTGCATGCAGTCCACCACCCCACGGGGATCACACCATCAACCTGGGATGTATAAGCTGGGCAGGAGTACATTTTTCAGTTCTGCACACAAGATTGACTTGCCATCAGCCAATTCAGACAACCCAAATACTTCTGTATTAGTGGTTGGCTACACACTTTTTGCATTGTTTCATACTTGAATAAATTTATTGAATATATACTGTCCAATTATAGCAACAGCATGCCAAAGAGAAAGCTCACCTTCCCTGAAGAACGCCTGAGAAGCCTAGAACCCAGAAATGTGAGATAACAACATAGGGCAAGAGGATGATACTGGAATAAAACCAGGATAATTAATTGAAAGTATAGGGAAAAAGAAGCTCCCCTCAACTCCACATCACCCCATGCACAATTCTGTGTTGCAGATAAATCTTCCAATTTGCTCCTTAAAAAGGCAAACAACTCCAGAAGAAAAATTAAAGTTCTCTCAAAAAATTGAATGGCTCTAGAGCAAAAACTTGAATACCATTTATAAGGCCCCCAGCATGCTTCCTGCCAATCAGTCAAACACAAGTCCCAGTGATTAATAAGTGTTACCCACATACAAGGAGTTCCCCCAGGAGCTTTTTGCTGTTGTTTTAGCTTGTTTTAATTTTAAATATACATACAAAAGAGTATATGTAACTTAGAAGTACAATATAAACGGACATCTTAAGAAGTCTTAAGAAATACATTACCAATACATTAGAAGCCCTCTATGTACTTTCCTTAATCACACCCCCTTATCCAGTTATCCATCCTCTTGAGCTTTGTAGTGTTCATTTCCTTACTCTTCTCTCTGCCTTGTACAATGTTAGTATCTGGCAACAATATATTGTTTAGTTGTCCCTGATTTTGAACATTGTATATATTGAGTCCTACCATATGTATTATTTTGACTTTTTTCCAATGAAAAGTATGTTGAAATTCAGTCATGTGTACACATGCAACTGTAGTTCATTCATATTCACTGCCATATAGTATTCAATTTTATGAATATACCAAGCTATTTATCAATATTTTTTCAGTGGGTGTTTAGGTAATTTGGCATCGAGTTCTCACTTTCTGTTTATCTAAATATGTCATCATTTCACCTTCATTCTTGAAAAATATTTAAACTTGGTATATGATTCCAGGTTGACAGTTTCACTGCCTTCTATCAAAAAGTCAGGTCTTAGTGTAATTACTATAGGTGAATTATCTTTTCCCTCTGGATGCTTTTAAGAGCTTCTGTGTCTGGCCTTCTCCTCTTTCACTATAATGTGTCTAGTCATGGATTTCTTTTCATTTATTATACTTGGGATTTGTTAGTCTTTCTGGATTTGAATTTTGGTGTCTTCAAAAATTAGGGAAGAACATCAGTCATCATCTCTTTCACTATTTCCTTGACCCCATTTTCTACTATTTTGAGATTTTAATTCACGTATGTTAGGCCTTCTCACTCAAATACACCATATCTTTTAATTTCCTTTCATATTTCAATCTCCATTTTATTAGGCAACCTCTCAAAAAAATTTCTTCAGATTATTTCCTTTCTAATGTTAAATACCTGCATTATATTTACATTAATGAGAAACTTATTTAGAAGTAATATAAACAAATGCCAGAATGGCCAAGCATAAGATTTAGCCTTCTAGGAAAGTTTTAGGGATATTCTTCTGGTATAATTGAACATTTTTTTAAGTGGAAACATTTCCACTCATTCTAGTCCATAGTATATATTCACTGACGCAATATTTTGTTCATTGATATTTCTACTGCAAGCTCTCTGCATCAGAATTTTGAGTAATATAAAAAGGTAGTTTGAGGTGCTTTTTCATACTTAGTTTAATTTAGCTATGAATAATGTAAAGTGATGATTTGTAGGAAACCTTGAAAATAATTTTCCCAAATTTCACATTTAATGCTAAGGATATTTTGTAAATGTTCTTATAATTTGATTTAGACATAAATAAAGAACTAAATTAAACTTAAACGGAAAAGTTTGCTTTCCTCTGAGCACAAAATTTGCATACAGATTTTGGTTGTGTACAGCTATGTTTATGGTGATAAATGAAAATATTTTTATGATATATAGACAAAAAAAATCTCAAAAATAAAAAAGATTTTCAGAAGGCCTTGGTATGAAATATATGATAACTTAGCTATATAATCTTACATGCCAATATTAGACCTTTAGTTTTGCTGAATGAAAGTTTGCAAATACTGTCATTTCAGCTCTAGTCATATTTCCAATAAGGGAATTTATATGTTAGCAAAACTTAAGTTGTGCTTCAGGGAAAATGGTAGCCAAGTGAATATATCTTTGTTGGCACTCACTTTCTATGAGCTAACTTTTAAAAGCCAGCAAACTTGCAAGTTAGACACATGACTCTCATTAAGTTAATGCTATGCTGTTATACTGTATTACTTTCCTGAAACTAATGGAATTGGTTGATGTGTCAGTTACTTATTTCATTGCTGTTGTTGTTGTATTAAATGTTGATAGGGAAAGAAAAAGCTTTGGAGACAGAATTGTTTAGTTGAAAAAACATTTATGGTCAGTCCTATTAATGATCAAATCCTGGCCCTCCTGCTAACTAGCTGCATGACCAAGAATCTTTTCTATACCTGAGTTTCCTTATCTGTAAAGTGGTTATGATACAGCATTTATGATAAGGATGTAGTGAAAAAGCGAAATTAGATGACAACAGTGCCTGACATCATATACTGAAAACTTACTATGTTTCAGTTTTCATACTAGATGCTGAGATGGACAGATAGCTCCCAGCACATAATAGGCAAGTCCATTTCCACCTTTTTGATGGTTCTAGCCCCTTATTCCATTCCAGATTCAGATTTACACTGCTTAATCAATTGCCAGTTCCCAGGTATTTTAAAATCCTTGTCACTCCCTCACTGATGCTTTCATGAATGTGTTCTAGTTACTTTCCACTCCTTTTCCAACTGATAAAATGATGTACTCTGATTCAAAAATCTACAATGGCTTTCTTTCATGCTTCATTGCACATCTCTCTGGCTTTATTGGGTGTTGGGAACCAATAAGTGAATTTCTACTATATGCACATCTCTTTGCCTTGCAATAGTCTCTGAGTACTGAGACCTCTCCCCTTCCCCTTTTTTTTTTTTTTTTTTAGCAGTCTTACCTTGTTATGGGATCCTGACAGGAAACTGAAATGAAAATATTTAATAGTATATCCACTCAAGCTGCCTAAATTCTCACACTTGTAGCACCTCACTTAACTCATAGCCCCTGCTTTACTGATTTATCTTGCCTTCTCTAAGTATCGTTCTGCTCCAAGACCATAACAACACTGACTACATCTCATAATATACTTTTACAGTATCTTAGTTCCACCCTGGTTTAAAAACATCTTAACACAGAAATGAGTGTTGTATTTACCTGGTAGAGCAGGAATCTAGGTCTGTGTACTTAAGTTTTCCATTGACTTTATAGATGACTTTATATATTGCATTGATTTTCTATATGACAGTTTTTTTTTTCTTTCCATAAGGGATACTGTTAAATTATGGACAACTCCTGTTGTTGCTATCTTTAGTTCTTCCTCTGAAGTAGATCATATTACCCTCATTTCACAGAGAGCTGGGTTTCATTTCCTTTGGACAAATCCAAGCCTCATTTTGCTCATTCATAAGGCAATGATAATAGCATCTGACTCGTTGGGTTTATGGGATTAAGTAGAATAAAAAATAATAACAGAGATTACCACACTGCATTATATAAAATACATTCAATAAATGGCAATTTGCCATAGATGAGAATACCTGAATAAAATCTCATTTACTTGTATCATGTACTGGATAAATTTTAGAATCATATGATTTAGGAAAAAGGCATTATATTGGGTATCCTCTACTGATTTCCAACTGCATTCTAAGACACTCTGGGATTTCTGAGGCTATATGGTGAGGCCCACACACATTATAGAGGGTAATCTGCTTTACTCAAAATTCAGCAATTAAAATGTTAAATCTTAGAAGGGAACAGACTTTTTTACCCTCCTTCACTTGTTTAAATCCAAAGCAATGTAGTTGGATTTTCTAAGTTGCATTCACACAATTTCATTAACTTACAGAACATTTCACTGAGCATACCTTACTCAAGTCTTGGTACACCATGTAATCTGAAATAAGCAATTACCCCAATGTGACACATTCTGAAGATGTGCATCTTTGGTCTCTTTGGATGGACTTTCTTATTCACTGCCACAGTCCAGGTCTTGTAATGGATATCAAATACTTCAGAGGAGATTGAATATTCTAATAAGAGAAATGGGCAACACTGAGAAGCATGCTCTCCAAACACAATGAATTAAATTAGAAGTCAACAACAGAAGGAAATTTGTGAAATACACAATTAATTGGAAGATAAAATGAATTCTTTGAGCCAAAGAATAAATTGCAAGGGGAATTAGGAAAATGTTGTAAGCTGAATAAAAATGAAAAAAAATCAGAATTTGTGGGGTCCAGCTAAAGTAGTGCTTAGAGGGAAATTTATAGCTATAATTCCTCTATTAGAAAGAAGAAAGATCTCAAATCAATTAACCTAAGCTTATTCCTCAAGAAATTAGAAAAAGAACTAAACACAAAGCAAACAGAAAAAAAAATGAATTAATAAAGATTGACGTAGAGGTAAGGGAAAAAAAGAGGGGCGGCTGGGTGGCTCAGTTGGTTAAGCATCTGCCTTCAGCTCAGGTAGTGATCTCAGAGTCCTGGGATTGAGCCCCACATGTAACTCCTGCTCAGCGGGGAGTCCCTGCTTCTCCCTCTGCCTGCTGCTCCCCTGCTTGTGCTCTCTCTCTCTCAAATAAATTAATAATAATAATGAAAAGAAGTTAAGAAAAGGGAAAATCAATAGAGAAAATTGATACCAAATTTGGTCCTTTGGAAACCAATACTTGAAATTGGTTCTTTGAAAACTAATATTTGAGGGAAAAAATGTGTGTATACACACACACACACACACACACATTTATTTATTTATTTTCAGGATTTAGCTCACAAAATTGTGGAGGTGCAAGTCCAAAATCTTCAGGATAGGCCAGCAGGTTGGAGACCCAGAAAAGTGTTGCAGTCCAAGTTGAAAGGCAGTCTGTTGGCAGAACTCCTTCTTGCTTGGTAAAGATCAAACTCTTTGCTATTAAGGCTTTCAACTCATTGGTGAGGCCCACACACATTACAGAGGGTAATCTGCTTTACTCAAAATTCAGCAATTAAAATGTTAAATCTCATCAAAAAACATTTTTTTTCTGAAACATTCAAAATAATGTTTGACCAAATATCTGAGCACTGTAGCCCAGTCAAATTAATACATATAATTAACTATAACAGACACAAATTACCAAAATCAGTGCTGTAAGACTGGGCATAACTACTGACCTTACAGAAATTAAAAGGATTATAAGAGAATACTAGGAAAAATGTTATTCTAACAAATTAGAACATTTAGATGTAATTGACAAATTCCTAGAAAGATATGAAACTATTGAGTTTGACTCAAGAAGACATAGAAAATCTGAATAGACCTGAAATATGTGATTGAATTACTAATCAATAAACCACCTACAAAGAAAAGACCAGGCCCAGATAACTTCAACAGTGAATTTTACCTGATATGTAAAGAAAAATTAATATCAATTCTGCATACTCATCCAAAAAATAGAAGAGGGAAGTAGGATTAGTTATTATAAATTAAGACTTGACATACTTGGTAAAAAGGAGTTAATCATGATTCCAGCCTATAAGGTACTTCACTTTTCATTTCTTCATCATTTCCAATTATCCATTGGAACCCCCTGTGACAATTGGCCTGTTGGATATTGGGATGAGTCTGTCTAAATTGTTGGAAAGTATTTGTCATCATGGTGGATCAAGAGATAACAAAAAGAATTGTCATTAGAACTTGAGTACTCACTATGTGCCATGCAGTGTTTGGCAGTTTCCATGTATTTAATTTCTATTAATTGTGTCAGATTGTTGGATTTATTTTTTAAATTGTTATTATTGAAGTATAGTTGACACAGTGCTATAGTCATTTCAAGTGTACAACATAATGATTCAATAGTTCTATATATCACTAAATGCTCACCAAGGTAAGTGTAGTCATCATCTGTCACCATAGGTTATTACAGTGGTATTGACTATATTCCCTATGCTGTACTTTTCATCTCCATGATTTATTTATTTTGTAACTGGAAGTTTGTGCCTCTTAATCCCCTTCACCTTTTTCACCCATCCCATCCCAACAAATTATTGAATCTGTTCCTTTTAATGCCAATAGTGAACTATAATTTTGCCTTGTATTTTGTAGATTGCACATAATGTTTTTAAATGAAGCTGATATTTTTATTGAGATATTATTTATGCACCATAAAATTCATAATTGAAAGTACAGAATTCAGTAGTTCTTGGTATATTCACAAGATTGTGCAACCATCACCACTATCTAATTCCAGAATACTTTCATTACCTCAAAGGCAGCTCTGTATCTGTTAGTAGGTATTCTCCTTCACCTCCTCCCTTCAGACTCTGATAATCTATTTTTTTATTCCTATGGATTTTCCTATTATGTACTGTCTTGGCATCCTTGTTGAAAAATCAATTGACAACAGATGTATCAATTTATTTCTGGACTCATTTCTAATCCATTGATCTATATATCTATCCTTAGGCCAGTACCATACTGTTTTAATTACTGTAGCTTTGTAACAATTTTTGAAGTCTGGAAGTATGTGAACTCCAATTTTATTTTTTCTTTTTCCAGATTGTTCTGACTATTCTGGGTCACTTTCATTTCCATATGAATTTTAAGATCAGATTGTCCTTTTCCACAAAAATTGGATTTGGATTTTTGATAGGGATCATATTCAATCTGTAGATCAATTTGGGGAATATTGCCATCTCAGCAATATTAAATCTTCCAATCCATGAATGTCTTTTCATTTACTTATATCTTTAATTTCTTTCAATAATGTTTTGTAGTTTTCATTATATAGTCTAGCACTTCTTTGGTTAAATTATTCCTAAATATTTCATTTTTAACACCATTGTAAATGGCATTATTTTCTTAATTTCATTTTTGGATGTTTTTTGCTAATATATAGAAATGAAACTAATTTTTGTATATTGATCTTGTATCATGAAACCTTGCTGAACTCATTTATTAAATCCAATAGTTTTGTTGATTCTTCAGGTTTTATGCAATCTTCAAAAAGAGATGGTTTTATTTCCTTCTGATCTGGATAACTTTTTTACCTTTTTCTTGTCTAATTGCACTAGGTAGAATTTTTGGCATTATGTTGAGAGGAAGCAATCCTTATCTTGTTCCTGATCTCAGGGAGGACAGATTTCAGTTTTTCATCATTGAGTATGATGTTAGCTATGGGCTTTTCATTGACACCCTTTGTCAGGTTAAGTTCCTTTCTATTAGTAACTTGTTGAGTACTTTTTATCATGAAAAGGTGTTGGATTAGGTCAAATGCTTTTTCTGCATCTCTTGAGATAATGATGTGTTTTGTGTTCCTTATTCTAGTGATATGGTGTACAACATTAATTTGTTTTTAGATGTGAGCCAACCTTGATTTCCTGAGATAAATCCCACTTAATCATAGTGCATTATTATTTTATCTATATTGCTAGATTCTGCTAGTATTTTTGAAGATTTTTGCATCTATATTTATATGGGGTGTGGTCTGCAGTTTTCTTTTCAAAATATGTTTCTGTCTGTCTGGTTTTGGTATCAGGGTAATACTGTCTTCATAGAATGAGTCAGGTGGTATTTCATCCTTTTCTATGTTCTGGAATATTTTATGGAAGATTGGTCTTAATTTGGGGCACCTGGGTGGCTCAGTCAGTTAAGCGTCTGCCTTCCACTCAGGTCATAATCCCAGGGTCCTGGGATCCAGCCCTGCGTCAGGCTCCCTGCTCAGCAAGGGAGTCTGTTCCTCCCTCTCCCTCTGCCTCTAGCCCTGCTCATGCTCTCTCTCTCTCTCAAAGAAATAAATAAAATCTTTTTTTAAAAAAAGATTGGTCTTAATTTTTCTTTAAACCTTTGGTAGAATTCAGCAATAAAGCTATCTGGGCCTGGGCTTTTCTTTGTGGCATTTTTAAAATTACTAAACCAATCTCCTTACTTATTATAAATCTATTCTGATTTCCATGTATTATTGGTAATTTTAAAGGCAACTCCTGAAGTAGGTGGCATGATGACAATCATAAAAAGGAGGAAACAGAGGTTAATTTTTTTTTGATAGTGAGTGCCAAGTTATTGAGTGGCAAAGCTAAAATTCTGATCATTCTGGCTACAAAAACCATGTCAATTTCTCTTGCATCACATGGTCTTCCATGAACACTGATTAAGATTATATATTCCCTTTGTCTTAGGTGAGAATACGAAGTTATAAGATACTAAAGCCATTAGAGAAATGTTGGCACTTTGAAGCTAATGTCTATTGGCAAACCAAATTTTAATCAGTAATTTTTGTTCAGAGTGTGAACATCTTTGTGAAAACATTAAATCCAACCCATTTTTAGTTATCTGTCTTTCATCTGGAAGCCAGATTTTGGTAATGTGGTTTTTGAAATTCTTTTTATTTGAGTATAGTTGATGCACAATGTTATAACAGTTTCAAGTGTACAACATAGTGAATCAACTTCTCTACACATTATGCTATGCTCACCACAAGTGTAGCTACCTTCTATCACCATACAACACTATTACGAGTATCACTGACAATATTGCCTATGATGTGCTTTTTATTCCTGTGACGTATTCATTCCATAACTGGAAGCCTGTATCTCCCACTTCCTTTCACCCATTTTGCCCATCCCTCCACCCTCTCTGCTCTGGCAGCCATCAATTTGTTTTCTATATTTATAGGTCTGATTTTTTTTTTTACGATTTTATTTATTTATTTGACATAGAGAGTGAGAGAGCACAAGCAGGGGGAGCAGCAGAAGGAGAGGGAGAAACAGGATTCCTGCTGAGCAGGGAGTCTGATGCAGGGCTCAGTCCGAGGGCGCTGGGATCATGACCTGAGCTGAAGCCAGATGCTTAACAGATTGAGCCAACCAGGCGCCCCTGCAGGTCTGTTTTTTGGTTTTTGTTAATTCATTTGTTTTGTTTTTATATTTCACATATGAGTGAAATCATTTGGTATTTGTCTTCTCAGTCTGACTTACTTCACTTAGCGTAACACCCTCCAGGTCCATCCATGTTATCACAAATGGCACAAGCTCATCCTTGGTAATGGCTTCGTAATACTCTATTATGTGTGTGTGCACACACGCATGTTAGATTTTGGTAATGTTTTTGATTTTGCCTCTTATCTACTGATTTACTTTTGACTTTATATGGCAGGGACAACATTTGTGTTCCTCCTGCTGAAGAAAATTGTCCTCTGTGCTAAAGATCTTTCTCCCTCCTTGTTTTTGTGAGAAAGATTTCTGGGCTCTTTTATGAAGAATTCCAGAAATTAGGAGATACAGAAAAAATATGTAGGAAGGGGGGGAGGAGCAAGATGGTGGAGGACTAGGAGACCTAAATTTTGTCTGGTCCCAGGAATTCAGCTAGATAGGGATCAAACCACTCCAAACACCTATGAACTCAAAAGGAGATGGAAGAAAAGAATAGCAGCAACTCTTCGAACAGAAAAGCAACCACTTTCTGGAAGGTAGGATGTGCGGAGACGTGAATCCAAGGCGATATTTGGGAAGATAGACGGCAGGGAAGGGGGCCTCCGTCAGCCACTACTGGCAAGTGATAGAGCAACGGAGCACAAAATCGGAACTTTTAGAAGTCTGCTCTGCTGAGGGACGTCACTCCAGCGGCTAAGTGGGGGATGGAACCCTCGCTGGGACAGTGTGGTCTCAGGAACCCCAGGGTCACAGAAAGACCAGGGGTGCCTGAGTGTGGCAGAGCTCCCAGGTATCGGAGCGGGGAAGCCGGCTGCAGAGATGGAGCTGAGGAGCGGGCTCTCAGCTCCAGGTTGCCATAAACCGTGATCCGAGGCACACTCGGGCCACTGCTCCTCCAGCAGGGACCCAACAAGCAGCAGATCTGGGGAGACTCCCCTTCCTCCCCCAGGAGGAGCGGCACGGGAGCGCACCACAGGGATCTGCTGGGTTTGGAGACTCCAAACAGGGTCATGTGCCAGAGATAGAAATGCTCAGTCACAGGCCTGGTGGGCACGGAGTGCGGATGGAGACCGGGGAGACAGGAGTGATTGACAGCTTTTCTCTGGGGGCACACTGAGGAGTGGGGCCCCGAGCCTTTGGCTCCTCAGGGGCGGAGATTGGGAGGCCGCCATTTTCACTCTCATCCTCCAAAGCTGTACGGAAAGCTTGCAGGGAACAAAAGCTCCCAAGAGCAAACCCGAGCAGATTACTTAGCCTGGACCTGGCAAGGGCGGGGCAATTCCACCTCCAGCAAAGACATTTGAGAACCACAACAAGAGGCCCCTCGCCCAGAAGATCCGCAAGAACAGCCAGCCAAGACCAAGTTTACCAATCACTGAGAAAGGCAAAACTTCAGTGCTAGGGGAATACTGCACATAGAATTCATGGCTTTTTTACCATGATTCTTTAGTCTTTCAAAGTTAATTGTTTTAACTCTCTTTTTTTTTTT
>NW_027771170.1:0-294 GCF_054177405.1 Leptonychotes weddellii | reverse complement strand
TTCTTTGATTTCCTGTTGAGTTTGTAGGTGTTCAGAATGGTTTGATCCCCATCCAGCTGAATTCCTGAGACCAGACGAAATCCAGGTCTCCTACACCTTTGTCATCTTGCTCCACCCCTCTATACCTCAATTTTGAAAGATTCTTAAAATAAATCACCTTTGAGCATAGTGTTCTGATGTGAAGATGCTGAGAATTCCAATTTGTTCTTTGTTCTTATTCGTAGGATTTGTGAGTCCCTAAATCGTATGCAAAATGTGTAAATGTGTCTATTAACATGTTTTCCTGGAGAGAAG
>NW_027771169.1:0-294 GCF_054177405.1 Leptonychotes weddellii | reverse complement strand
TCCCCAGAGACCCCTCGCTGTCTACCAGGCGCTTTTCCGCGGCAGCCGCGCCTGACCTGCGGGAGGCACCGGGTTTCTGCGGGACCCCGCCCCCCACCCTTCCTTCCTTCCCTCCCTCCTCCCTCAGCTCCACCGGCTCTACCCCATCCTCCCCAGCCTCACCCTTGCTGGCCCTCTGTTTTCCTTCACATCTCCCCCCCACCCTTCTCCCCGGCCCAGTCGCCTCCTGAGGCAGTCTCCGAGGGGCTTGGTTGAACCCAGGAGAGACAGCGCCAGCGAGACAGTAGCCCCTGA
>NW_027771168.1:0-294 GCF_054177405.1 Leptonychotes weddellii | reverse complement strand
CTGAGAGCTTTCCCCCTAAGGTCAGGAACACAGCAGGAATGTCCACTATCACCACTGCTGTTCAACTTAGTACTAAAAGTCCTAGCCACAGCAACCAGACAACAAAAAGAAATAAAAGGCATCCGAATCGGCAAAGAAGAAGTCAAACTCTCACTCTTTTTACTGTTTTGATTACCATAGCTTTGCAAAATGTTTTGAATTTAGGGAATGTGAGGCCTCTAGCTTTGTTTTTCTTTCTCAAGGTTAATTTGACTAAAGTCCTCTGGCATTCCATACAAATTTTAGGATTTTTTT
>NW_027771167.1:0-294 GCF_054177405.1 Leptonychotes weddellii | reverse complement strand
TTGGCCCTGCATGGGCACTCAGGCCTGGTAGCCACCAGACAGTCATCACTGGAGAGAAAAGCAAAATGCCCCCCACCCCTGCTGCCAGTCCCCCCATCCCCCACCCTGTGTCCAGGGAAGGTTAACCATAAATAGCCACATATGCAGATCATAACTATTTACAACAATAGCTTCTGCCTGACAGTATTCTTCTGAAGAAGCAAGCACAAAGGCTTTTAAGGGGAATCATGAACTTTATGTCATCGTATTCGTCGGCTCAGGCTACTATAATGGAATACCATAGACTGGGGGCTT
>NW_027771166.1:0-294 GCF_054177405.1 Leptonychotes weddellii | reverse complement strand
GATGCAGAAAATGTTTTGTGCAAGAATGTTCTTTTAAAATACTGTTATAATAATGACAGATGACATCTATTGGAAACATCTGGAACTATACTATATATTTATATTTTCTAATTATAACAACAACAACAAAAAAACATAAAGCAAGTGTAGGCAACCAAATGTAAGCGTGAAAGGAAAGCATTGCATGTAGAAAATTTTAAAACAATTTAAACACCTATTAAAATTTATCTTTTTTTATTATTGCACTGTCAATTCTAAACGTCACTGATAGAATGCTCCTCCACAAAAGTTTTT
>NW_027771165.1:0-294 GCF_054177405.1 Leptonychotes weddellii | reverse complement strand
TTTGGGGTGGGGGCCTGGGCGGGTCCCCGTGTCATCTTGCAGAGTTGTTTGTCTCCATCGCCCTCTCTCAGCCTCAGGGGGAGCAGGGGGTATTTTGTGTCTCCTTGAGGGGTAGTGGTGGCTCGGGGCTCCCCCATGTCAGAGCCTTCCCCTAGGTGGTGATGGGGTCCTGCATAGCAGCATTTCCCGAAGCCCTCAGAGAGGGGAAACAGTGGTTCATTAGGGCTGGAATCATCCAGAAGCTTCTGAGATGCTTCCACAGACCAGGAGGTTAGTTAGGTCCTTGGGTTGTGA
>NW_027771164.1:0-294 GCF_054177405.1 Leptonychotes weddellii | reverse complement strand
GTGTTTTCAAAATGCCTCCATGAACAGATTTGTGCCACCCTCCTCCCCCCAGCTCCAAGCACCTAGTGGCTTCACAATGCATGCAAACTGATCCGTGCCATCTGGCCCCAGCCCACTCGTTTCTTCAATCCCACGCCACCCACTCCCCACTTCCACACTGCACTCCTCAGCCATCTGGACTTCTTCCTGTTTCTTTAACGTGCCCAGTTTAGTTCTGCCTCGGGGCCTTTGCACTGGCTGTGTCCTCCATCTGGAAAGCTCTTTCCTCTGCCTTACTTCTCTTTGTCTTCAGAT
>NW_027771163.1:0-294 GCF_054177405.1 Leptonychotes weddellii | reverse complement strand
TATACACATATATATATTAAAATATGAGTTTACTACTCTGGGACTGAAGCATCACTCCAGGAGGCACAGCCTAGAGGTGTTACCTGTGTAATCATTTTTTTTTTTTAATGGGAAAAGACTGATTGGTATACTGGACTCCAAATGTTTTTATTCAAATACAGGAAATGTAGGAAGTGCTTTTCCCTTAAGGCTTGTCTTAAGAGTTTAGAAGCACTAAATTTAGCTCCCTATAAATATGTTTGGTTTTTTCAGAAAAATCTTCTCTCTTACCAGGAAGTGTTGTAGTGATAGGGT
>NW_027771162.1:0-294 GCF_054177405.1 Leptonychotes weddellii | reverse complement strand
ATGGATGTAGTCGAATTACATTGGAAGACTATTTAAAAAATACAGATTCCTGAGCGCTACTCAGGAAAAGTTTTATTTGGTTGGTCAAAAGTTAGATCTGGCAATCCATGTCTTCTAAAGCCTTCACAGGTACCTGTGATGTCCAGGCTCCTGGGGGGAGCTGACCCTCAAAGTGCCCTCATAGGCGAAGGCATTGGTTCTCTGAGTGTGGCCTGCAGTAGTTTCTAAGTGGTCAGGAGATGTTTGGGTAGTTCTCAAAGGAAACCACTTAAACATTTTGTGTATTTCATAAGT
>NW_027771161.1:0-294 GCF_054177405.1 Leptonychotes weddellii | reverse complement strand
TTTTTTTTTCCTGTTATCTCAAGTCAGTGGCTTCAAATTGTTATCGTTTGCACAAACATTTTTCCTGATGAAATCTTACCAGAAACCCAACATATAAGAGAGACAGAAGCTGAGTATTCCTGTCTGAACAGGAAAGAAGTAGGTAATTTTGTCTCCTTGGCCTCTCTCTCTGTGCCAGAGCTGTAGAGACCTCCACGATGCCTTTTTGGGCACAAAACAGAGTGAAAATTCCCAGCGTGGTGTTTTCAAAGATCTGGGCCCATGGATACCGTCAGCTCCCTGTTACTTCACACT
>NW_027771160.1:0-3808 GCF_054177405.1 Leptonychotes weddellii | reverse complement strand
CATAGCAGCAATGTCCACAATAGCCAAACTGTGGAAGGAGCCAAGATGCCCTTCAAGAGATGAATGGATAAAGAAGATGTGGTTCATATATAAAATGGAATATTACTCAGCCATCAGAAAGGATGAATACCCACCATTTGCATCGACATGGATGGAACTGCAGTGGATTATGCTAAGTGAAGTAAGTCAAGCAGAGAAAGCCAATTATCATATAGTTTCACTTATATGTGGAACATAAGGAATAGCATGGAGGACATTAGGAGAAGGAAGGGAAAAATGAAGGGGGGAAATCAGAGAGGGAGATGAACCACGAGAGACTATGGACTCCAGGAAACAAACTGAGGGTTTCAGAGGGGAGGGGGTGGGGGGGTTGGGCTAGCCCGGTGATGAGTATTAAGGAGGGCTTGTATTACAATGAGCACTGGGTGTTATATGCAAACAATGAATCATGGAACACTACATCAAAAACTAATGAAGTACCATATGGTGACAAATATAACATAATAAAAAATAAAATAAAATATAAAAAAAGAAGTGTTGTCATTTTTTTAAAGATTTTATTTATTTATTTGACAGATAGAGATGTAGCGAGAGAGGGAACACAAGCAGGGGGAGTGGGAGAGGAAGAAGCAGGCTTCCCGTGGAGCAGGGAGCCTGATGTGGGGCTCGATCCCAGGACCCTGGGACCATGACCTGAGCTGAAGGCAGACGCTTAACGACTGAGCCACCCAGGCGCCTCAGAAGTGTTGTCTTTTTTAAAAAATTCCAGTGTAGTTAACATAAAATGCTATATTAGTTTCCAGTGTACAATATAGTGATTCAACAATTCTATACATTACTCAGTGCTCATCAGGATAAGTGTACTCTTCATCCCCTTCACCTATTTCACCCATCTCCTACCCTCCCTCCCCTCTGAAAACCATCAGTTTTTTCTCTATAGTTAAGGGTCTGTTTCTTAGTTTCTCTCCTCTTTCCTTTTTTCATTTGTTTTATTTCTTAAATTTCACATATGAGTGAAATCATATGGTATTTGTCTTTCTCTGACATATTTCACCTAGCATTATACCCTCTAGATCCATACACATTGTTGCAAATGGCAAGATATCATTCTTTTTTTATGGTTTAGTAATATTCCATTGCACAAATGTACCACATCTTCTTTATCCATTCATCTATCCATGGACACTTGGGTTGCTTCTGGAAGAAGTGTTGTCTTCATTTATGTGGTCAGTCAGTCAAAAGAAATTTATTAAGTACATAATTATGTTCCTTTTAGTTTCTGTGGATATGGCAGTGAGAAAGACAGTGTCCCTGCCCTCAATTATCTTATATCCTGGAGAAGTTAGAAAGAAAATAAATAAACAAACACATGTGTTAAATATATTTGGATACATTTCAGGTTCTAATAAGCACAATGAAGAAGATAAGTTAAGGAAATGTGATAGAGGGTAGCAGTGGAGATTTCCTTTGGTTTGAGTGATCTGGGAAAGTCCTTTCAGAAAGAGGTATCAATTTCAGTAGAGGTTTGAATGACAAGACAACCCTGCAATGATATAGGGGAGTTCCAGAGAGAATAAAAAGCAAGGATATAGAACCTCAGATAGAAAATATGGTTGGAGTTTTCTCCAAATATGGTTGGAGAAAAAGAAAGTATGGAGAAAATACCATCTCACAAGGTAATCAGAAAGATTTAATGAGGGGTGCCTGGGTGGCACAGTTGGTTAAGTGACCGACACTTGGTTTCAGCTCACATTGTGATCTCAGGGTTGTGGGATCGAGCCTTATGATGGGCTCCTTGCTCAGCACAGAGCCTGCTTGAGACTCTTTCTCCTTTCCCCTCTCTTGCCCTGCTCTCTCTTTCTCTCAAATAAATAAATAAATCTTTAAAAAAAGAAAAAAGATTTAATGAAATAATGCCTAGTCAACATAAAGTAACATATGCATATTCAAACAACCACAGCTATTGTTATTAGGACATTATTTTACTTAGTTTTGCAGTGACAAATTTTAAGTCAATGTTCATTTTTCATTAAACATTGTTATAATTTAGTGTTTTGCTTTCAAGATAAGGAATCAAAGAGAACATACACAGTAAGAATGACCAGGTTCTTCTAGTCTAATTTAGAAATGGACATTTCATTTTTGTAGCCTAAAAAATCACTTTGTTAGCAAAGGAATTCTTTATCAGTCCTATAAGTCATGTCAAAAAGATATAATCACAAAGTTGTTTTGTGCAACAAAAATAATAAATTGTTCCCCATTCCTTGGTCTCACATTACTTATATTACTTTAGATCTATGAGAGAAATTACCCAAACTATGCAACAATTCACTTATTAACTCTCAGAAATGTTAATTAGGAAATTTTAGTAAGTATTCTGAGAGGTCAAGATCCTTTTCTGACTTTAGTGGTCTCTGCTTTTAAATCTCTGTGCATACTTGTCTTTGCCAAGACCTAGAAGAATAATGATTGAAACCTCTTTGTTCTCCTTATGGTTGCATTATCAGAAAAAAAGTTATATTCAAAGAAATATCTAAACACATTTTATGCTTAAAATAGCCAAGACTAGGAAGACAAAATCTCTACTGTGTAAACTGCATTAGAACTCCATCTATCTTTACAGGTCTCAAGAGACATATGTGGGTATAACATCTACACAGTCACAATCAGGCACTTTCCTCAAGGTAATTCAGGACACACGTAACAGAGCACACAAGCTAGACTGCCCTTGGGTGCTCTCTTACTTATTTCCCCTTTTTCATTAGTTATAGTCACTTTCTGTATCTCCTTTACTACATTGGTGCTAACTACATTCTGAGATTGGTTCTACTATAGTAGAAACTGTAAGGAAATCTCCTGGAACAGTGAAATCTTGTTTTGGGAAATTACTTTCTATCTGGTTTCTAGGACTTTACATTTGATTGCTTTAGCCTTTTATTCTACCCATTCCAGACCGCTGACTACTAAAGTCATATTGCCTTTCAGAATGCATATCTTCTTGACTTTTATAAACCTATAAATATACCTTTTGACTCCAGATCAACTTTAACTGTGGGACTGATGCAGTCTTTCATTTGGCATGTCTTCTAGATTTCTGAGTCCTGAGTCATCTGACATTTGTCTCTTATGTAATACTGGTCTCCTGATGTCCTGACCTGACTGATTTCTGAGCTCTCTTTAACACAAGAACTCATATTTTTCCTTCACATTTGTCTTCCCCTAGAATTTGGCTCCCCTAGCATCACCACTGGTCCTAGTTCATGTGTTCAGGCACACAGCAGTCCACCAATCACAGATGAGTAGCCTGAGAACATACTAGCTTAATTTTAAGTAGCTCAACCAAGGCTATATGGAAATCCAGACTCCTTATAATGGCCTGCAGAGCCCTGTACAATCTTTCCACATCCCATTACCTCTCTGACATCATCTCTTATATCTTTCCCACTTGCTTACCATGCTATAGCCACACTGGTCTTCCACTCTGTTAACCATGCCAGTCTGGTTGCTGCCCTTGGACTTTTGTACATGTTTCTCTCTGTCTGAAAGAAAGGCTTTTCCCCTAGAAGTTTTCATGGCCAGATGCTTCTCATCATTCAGGTCTCTGCTCCAATGTTATCTCCTCAGAGAGGTCCTCCTTGACCATCCTATTTAAAGTACCCCTTCTAGGGGGGCGGAGCAAGATGGTGGAGGAGTAGGAGACCTGGATTTCGTCTCCTCTCAGGAATTCAGCTGGATAGGGATCAAACCATTCTGAACACCTACAAACTCAACAGGAGATCGAAGAAAAGAAGAGCAACAACTCTCTCAT
>NW_027771159.1:0-294 GCF_054177405.1 Leptonychotes weddellii | reverse complement strand
GGTTGCATAGGAAAACATGGTGCATCGGGCGCCCGGGGGCTCAGTCAGTCAAGCGTCTGCTTTCGGCTAGGGTTATGATCTCAGGGTCCTGGAACTGAGTCCCCCATCAGGCTCTCTGCTCAGCGGGGAGTCTGCTTCTCCCTCTGTCCCTCCCCCCGGTCATGCTCACTTGCTCTCTCCCTCTCTCTCAAAAATGAATAAATTAAAAGAACTTAAAAAAAAAAAAAGGAAACACAGTGCATCAATCTAAAATCAGGAAGCAAAAAAGAAAAATCATCATTCTTTAATCTTTAT
>NW_027771158.1:0-294 GCF_054177405.1 Leptonychotes weddellii | reverse complement strand
TTTACATGACAGCACTCATTTTGGTATTTGCTCCAAGCCTCAAAGTTAAGACCACTGAGGTAACTTCAGAAGTCTACAGTGGGTATCTCAAGGATGGAGAATGCACACAGATAGGAGTCAGATGCAACTAAGCTGAATAAAAATGTCCTTTTTTTTCCTTTCTGAGTTATTCCTGCCAACCCAGCTTCTTATTCAGAGCGTTAGTTTTACATTGCTCCATAAAAAGTTACCATAAACTGGGGTGCCTGGGTGGCTCAGATGGTTAAGCGTCTGCCTTTGGCTCAGGTCATGATC
>NW_027771157.1:0-294 GCF_054177405.1 Leptonychotes weddellii | reverse complement strand
TGTTATGCACAAACAATGAATCATGGAACACTACATCAAAAACTAATGATGTAACGTATTGTGATTAACATAACAATAAAAAAATTTTTTAATTAAAAAAAAAGAAGGAACTTCTGAGCAAAAATTAGCATTTTTTTATACCTTTGAATCCGTTATGCTTTCACTATAACCTCTTTTTTTTCTACCACTTAGGACAAGGAATAGCTTACTCAAACCCACCAGAGAAATGGACAGCTTGGGTCTGTGTTAGCAGCGTTGTGTTTTCAAGCACAGGTCAGTAGTCGTATATGAGAG
>NW_027771156.1:0-294 GCF_054177405.1 Leptonychotes weddellii | reverse complement strand
GAAGAATTAGTCTGATACGGCTGAATCACCATTACCAGAAAGAGTTACCAAAGATTCTAAGATAATTTTGAGAAAAAATATTTATATTCTAAAGCTTGACTCAGATTTCCAAATCTTACTGTGCTATTCCCCTTACCTGCCCCACCCCCAATCACATCACAAAAGGATCTGATACCAAGATACATCATTTCCATTAATGGACTTTAAAAACTACATCTTTTGCATTTCTCTTTAAATGATCTCACTGATATGAGGAATTCTTAATTGCAGGAAACAAACTGAGGGTTGCTGTAG
>NW_027771155.1:0-294 GCF_054177405.1 Leptonychotes weddellii | reverse complement strand
TCCCAGGACCAGCAGCTGTCTGGACATGTGTTCTCTTGGTAGAGGGCAGAAGCAAGATGCCGCACTGACCTGCAACGTTGAATCCAAAGCTGCTCTAATGTGGCAGGTGTCACATTTGTTCACAGTCATTGGCCAAAGCACGTTCCATGGCCAGTCTGGACAGCGGAGCCAGAGCTCTGTTGAGGCTACCAGGAAACGTTGCAGGTCACATGACAAAGGGCAAGGCTGTGTGGGCTTTTTGGGGTTGGGCATGGTGGGAAGTGTGAGTCTACCCCTGGAGAAGCTGGAAGTCTG
>NW_027771154.1:0-294 GCF_054177405.1 Leptonychotes weddellii | reverse complement strand
GTCAGCCCAGCCCTTCTCGCTGCACCCGCTCGACACTCAATAAAATGTCCTTTATTCAATCAGAAATCGTGCTCTCTGCTCATTGCGCTTCTAATGCTTTGTGCCCTGAACTCAACCGTCATTAGGGGTGATCATCAATCTTTTGCCTTTTGGGGGAAAGGAGTCTGCAAGGGCATCCTCATGGTTTTGGGAGGGCTAGATTTACTCTCACCCACAATGGCCATAGAATATTCCAGAGCAGGAGATCTGAACGGCAGAACCAAGATAGACCATCCTCCCCAATATCTCTTTACT
>NW_027771153.1:0-294 GCF_054177405.1 Leptonychotes weddellii | reverse complement strand
GGCGCCTGGGTGGCTCAGTTGGTTAAGCGACTGCCTTCGGCTCAGGTCATGATCCTGGAGTCCCTGGATCGAGTCCCGCATCGGGCTCCCTGCTCGGCAGGGAGTCTGCTTCTCCCTCTGACCCTCCCCCCTCTCATGTGCTCTCTCTCATTCTCTCTCTCTCAAATAAATAAATAAAATCTTTAAAAAAAAAAAAACTAATCTATGGTGTTAGAATTCAGAAAAGTGTTTGGATTAAAGATGAGCAGAAAATTCACTGGAAAAGGGACTAGGGTGATGGAAATGTTCTAGATC
>NW_027771152.1:0-294 GCF_054177405.1 Leptonychotes weddellii | reverse complement strand
GTCACCTGGACTTCAGCCTTGCCTTTGGTAGGTAAGGGCCACTGAAACCCAAAACGATCCATCCTGCTGGGACATCGTGCCCAAAGGAGACTGAAATCAGTGAGGGCTTCCCAGCAAGGGTATTAAACCCAATTTGGCCAGCACTAACTCCCCACTGCCACAGCCAAAGAAATGAAAAGAGGAGGCAGAGAGAAGGCAGGTTTGCAATCCGTCCTTGAAAGAGCCACAATCAGATCAAAAACAAACAAAAATCCTTAAAGCCTTTAGATATGCTCATTGAAGCTGCTGATGTGT
>NW_027771151.1:0-294 GCF_054177405.1 Leptonychotes weddellii | reverse complement strand
TTACTCCTCAGAAGACCAAAATATCACTTTAATTTCTAACCATTGATCCTGTACCTAAAAAGTCTAGTAAGTTTTCAGTTTAGTCGCCAAGTATTTGCATACTTACTATTGTACAAGGCACTGTGTTAGAAGCTAGAGAGAATGCAAAGATGAGCACAACATGGCATTTGCTCTCAGATAACTGAGTCTTATAAGTAGAGAAATAACCCAAATGCAAGCTAGAACAGAAAGTGTCTTTGAAGAAGTCTGGGTCACAACACTCTATAATGGCTTCATTAAGGAGGTATCATCTGA
>NW_027771150.1:0-294 GCF_054177405.1 Leptonychotes weddellii | reverse complement strand
TTTTTAAAGATTTTATTTATTTATTTGAGACAGAGAGAATGAGAGACAGAGAGCATGAGAGGGAGGAGGGTCAGAGGGAGAAGCAGACTCCCTGCCGAGCAGGGAGCCCGATGCGGGACTCGATCCCGGGACTCCAGGATCATGACCTGAGCCGAAGGCAGTCGCTTAACCAACTGAGCCACCCAGGCGCCCTATGAAGAATATATTATGAGTTCTGACATCAAGGTCCAGTTCTGCATCACTAGTGAACTAGTAACAAGCTGTAATCAATGTGCCTGCACTGATTTTGGCTTG
>NW_027771149.1:0-3808 GCF_054177405.1 Leptonychotes weddellii | reverse complement strand
TAATACCCTCCAGTTCCATCCACATCGTTGCAAATGGCAAGATCTCATTCCTTTTGATGGCTGCATAATATTCCATTGTATATATATACCACATCTTCTTTATCCATTCATCTGTCGATGGACATCTTTAAGCCATCTGTTTTTGCATGGCTTACAAACTAAGACTGGTTTTACGTTTTAAATGGCCACATTTTATCTGGGTATATAAATCCTTACACAATACCTTTGATTTTACCTCTGCCGGCAAACCCTAAACATTTACTATTTGATCCTTGGACAATAAGTTTGTCAAGACTCTGGTTTCAATCATTTCAACATCATAGCCTAGCACAAAGCCTGAGATAGGCATTAGGTTGAACTGGTATTTATTGAATTCAGTTATCCAAACTTCAGCTTTGACTATGGTTCAATGCCACAGTCCATGTGCCTCACATGGACCATGTGCCCCAAGCTGGCCCATGACCACCTTAGGCCAATGATACACAGGGAAATTTTCTAGAGATTTCTGGGCACGACCTTTCCAATGGAATAACTGCAACACTGAGGCCCAGAACTACTATCAGTCAAGCAAACAAGAGGGGAATGGGGCCAAGAGGATCACAGGGAAAGAGTGCTCCTTGGCCAACGCAACCCTACCTCTGGTTCTCCGGTCAAGTGAACTAATTAACAGGTCTCCATAGAACAATTATTTAATACTGGCTTATTAGATGGCAGGTGTTGGGTAATTCTTTCATGGACTTCATCTCATTTTATCTTTGAGACAACCTGTGGTAGGGTGCATGAGTGGCTCAGTCGGTTAAACATCTGACTCTCGGTTTCAGTTCGGGTTGTGATCTCAGGGTTGTGAGATGGAGCCTGTGTCAGGCTCTGTGCTCATCAGGGAGTCTGCTTGGGGATTCCCTCTCTCTTCCTCTGCCCCTCCCTACCTCATGTGCATGCTCTAATAAATAAATTAATCTTTAAAAAAAACAACTGTTAGTATACTTCCATTTATGTATAAGGGAACTGAGACTCAAGATGGTTTAATAAATAACCTTATAGCTAGTTAGAGGCAGAGTTATGATCCATACTCTGGTTCTACCTTAGTCAATTCTCTACTTTTAATATTCTATACTGCAGCTTTCAATTATGTCAACTGCTTTACATGGAACACTATAGAATATACTCAGAAGGAGAAACTTTGACAATTTAGAACAAAAATATTTTTCTCAGTGTTCTTAGTTATAAACCTACAATATCAAAACTATTTTCTCAGTACACAATCTACACAGGATCTTTATTTTTTTTAAGAACATAAAGATAAAATGTTTTTTCTTAATAGATGCAGGTAGTTGCCCAGCTCTTAAGGTGTTAGGCATCTGTATGATTTTTGGTACACTGTAAAAAGTTTTATTACCATATTAAATCACTTGGACACACATGCTTTCTACAGATGAAAAACAGTGCTAGTTAAGCTATATTATTAAAAACAATGATCTCTTTTAAAAATCCATTTCTGTGTATTTATTATATTGCATATTAAAGTTAGTTTGTTATCTTGGGCAAACACAAATAAAAGATGTTGCATTTCAAAAGAATTCCTGGGAAACTCTTTGGCACTTTCTCTGTGAATTAGCTCTTTCAAACCATGAGGGTGGCATTTGGTAATCTGCCGTGGAAGAAGGCACCAAGCGGGATTCTAGGGTTTTCTCTCTGGGAGAGTCTGGCTGAGCCAATGTATCTTGCAAACCACTGGAGGGAGGTGAAAAAGATGGCTGTCCCATCAGGGTGGCTGGTCAATGACACCCAACACCGAGTGCTTTCATTTTCCACCAACCCAACTCAGGCAGGACAGCTAGATCAGAAGGCAGCTAAGCGGAGACAGATTTGGTCTTTTGTTTCTGTATGTGAATGAAACTCTCATAGCCATGTGGTACTAAAATGTCATCTGGCATCTCTCTGGCTGGCGCTAGGGAGAGTTGGTGGTTTTCACCCAGCTCCCAGAGCCCAGTGCTGCCCACACCAGCTCTGTTCTGTGTTCAACTAAATGTTGCCAAACATAAAATAAGCGCTGGTAGGACTACATTAACCTTAAGAGCTGAATAAATCAGTCAACAGCATTTACTGGTTGCCTGCTGTGTTTAGTCTTGGTGGGGGGGGGGTGGGCTGGGTGGAAAGTCACAATTAAAAGAGAACACATGGGTTGTAGGTATGGAACATTTCACAAGCAAAAATGTCAACTATAAAACTTTAGAGCCTGAAGAGAATTTGGAAGATCATTTTTCAGACTATTTTCTAGGGAACCTGAGCTCTGTCTTCCAGGGTCAAACGAGTTTAAAAAGTGCTATATACTTTTTCTTAAAGATTTTATTTATTTATTTGACAGAGAGAGACACAGCAAGAGAGGGAACACAAGCAGGGGGAGTGGGAGAGGGAGAAGCAGGCCTCCCGTGGAGCAGGAAGCCCATGTGGGACTCGATCCCAGGACCCTGGGACCATGACCTGAGCCGAAGGCAGACGTTTAACGTCTGAGCCACCCAGGTGCCCCTAAAAAGTGTTATATTAACAGGTTTCCTCCTGCAGGACCTCACTGCACCTTGAACATGCTAATGCACATGACAAACCTCCAAGTGTGGGATTGTAACTTGCAGCATTCCCTGACAATTTGGACCAGATTTGTGAATATCGCCTAGAAATTATTTGTTGACTTTCATCGCTTTATAAACAGAAGATATTGAGGTAAAAGACTTATCCAAGATGACACAGCTAATTATTGGCAGACAAGAGCCGGATGTAACTCTTCTCATTTTGCATCTAATCTTTTGCAGCTGAGGCTGCGGTATGATCCTGATTTCATAAAGTCTGCATTTTTGAGCCGTTGCTCCTCTTCTCACTGAATTGATTGGTTGTATTATCAGGTAACCACAGATTAGGGGAGTGAAAGAAGATGAAAGATTTAGGGGATAATAGCCCTGCCCTCAAATCCCCCTCTGCTTCCTGGAAATAGTTTGCCACCTCACTCATTTTCTTTGAGCCTCAGTTTCCATACCTGACATACAGTAATAACAGCACCTATCCGATTGAATTGCTCAAGCATGTCTTGAGAGGCAGGTGGAGGCCAGATTATCTAGAATTTATGAGCTCTGGCTATGAGGGGATTTCCACTCCAAAGGCAAGGGGACCCACTGGAAGAATTAAGAAGGTCAAGGTTGTGAGTTTACCCAGAATGGAAGCTCTTTGAGGAAAAGGGTTCCCTCTCTTTCTCACAGCACCTGCTCTGACACATTTTACTAAATCAATGTTTAATGGATAACAAGTGGCAACACATCACAAAACATTCATAGAAACAATAACAGCTTTGCATGCTACATGAACTAAACTACACAGTGAGTACGGGAGGAAATACCACCCATGTTTTTTATTACGAAAAACATGTATTTTGAATAGTAAGATTTCTTTATTTCATGTTTTACTTTGTGCTGGAAATGAAAACGTAAGCATGTTGAAAAGGCATCTGAACGTTTAACTGGCTGGACCCAGGAAGGTAATTTATAGTATTTAATAATATAGTTAAAGCTAATTCCATTTCCCTAAGATGGATGGCTTTTCCAGGGCTCTGGCAGGTTACCCATTTTTTTTTTATTCTTATGTTAATCCCCATACATTACATCATTAGTTCTAGATGAAGTGTTCCATGATTCATTGTTTGTGCATAACACCCAGTGCTCCATGCAGAACGTGCCCTCCTCAATACCCACCACCAGGCCAACCCATCCTCCCACCCCCCTCCCCTCTAGAACCCTCAGTTTGTTTTTCAGAGTCCATCGTC
>NW_027771148.1:0-294 GCF_054177405.1 Leptonychotes weddellii | reverse complement strand
TTTTTTTTTTCCCTGTACAACGTCCCCGTGGGGCGGGAAAGTGAGCATTCCCTCCAAGAGCGGTTGCAGGGGGGCAGGGTGAGCAGGCTCCTGCATTTTGGAACTAGAGAGTCGTGTTGCTCGCCCGACACCTCGAGTGTCTGCTCGGTACCACCGGACCCTCCACGTCTGGTTTTTTTTTTTTTTTTTTTCTTTTCTGTACAACGTCCCCGTGGGGCGGGAAAGTGAGCATTCCCTCCAAGAGAGGTTGCAGGGGGGCAGGGCGAGCAGGCTCCTGCCGGCGCCGTTTCTTGG
>NW_027771147.1:0-294 GCF_054177405.1 Leptonychotes weddellii | reverse complement strand
GCCACTCTGGAAAACTGAATGGAGGTTCCTCAAAAGTTAAAAATAGAGAGACCCTACAATCCAGCAATTGTACTACTAGGTATTCACCCAAAGAATACAAAAATACTAATCAAAGGGATCATGCACCCTGATGTTTATAGCAGCATTATCTCTAATAGCCATATAATGGAAACAGCCCAAGTGTCCATCAACTGATGAATGGATAAAGAAGTTGTGATAGATATATAGATAGCTATATATCTATATCACACAATGGAAGAGGCAGAGGGAGAATCAGACTCCCTGCTGAGCCGG
>NW_027771146.1:0-294 GCF_054177405.1 Leptonychotes weddellii | reverse complement strand
GAAGCGGAGCAAAGGATTTGCAGCATCTTTCAGTCTCGAGACAGATCACTTGAGCCTCTGTCAGAGGATGGGGCGGGAAGGGCCGTGAGGACACCAAGGAGGAAAGGGCACGTGGTGGGGGGTTGGAGAAAGCCCCACAGAGTTACAAGGAGGTGGGATAGGCGAGGGTGACTTGCCAGGCAGAGCAGATGGGGAGGGCACCCCAAGCAGAGAAAGCCCAGAAGCGTGAGAGAGTGCGCTTGCTCAGGAACAGCTAGCATGAGCGTGCAACACAGAGGTGGAGGTGAGATGGGG
>NW_027771145.1:0-294 GCF_054177405.1 Leptonychotes weddellii | reverse complement strand
GGTGGCCAGCGTCTGGGTGGCCGCGCACCGTTCGTAGGTGGGTTTTCCTGCTGTCGGGCCGGTACCTGGGAGTGGATTCGCAGGGTCGTGTGAGCCCTGCCACACCGTCTCCGCGGTGCTGCCCCATCTGGGGTTCCCGCCCACAGTGTGTGAAGGTTCCAGTCGCTCCGCGTCCTCACCAGCGCTGGTGACTGCTTGTCTTTTTGCCTCTTGCCATCCCAGTGGGCGTGACGTGGTCTCTTTCCTTGTATAAGGGGTGAGATTTGAACTGTGGTCTTTCTGCAACCCGCCCCC
>NW_027771144.1:0-294 GCF_054177405.1 Leptonychotes weddellii | reverse complement strand
TTTCAAACACGACGGGTCTCAAAACAAGTTTTTATTTTATGCACACACTTTATCACTAATTTGGACGAGAACTAAATTGTAAGCTAGACACAATTTTCCCTCAGCATTTAAGGCCTGGTGCTACTGTCTTCCAGCTTCCAGCACTGCTGCTGATAAATCTAAAGGAAATTTGACTCGGAATCTTTTGTGCAGGTCTCTTTCTTTCTATATGAAAGTAAGTTTTCTAAGATTCTTCCCAATCTCTGCTATTCTGACATTTCAACATAATGTGCCTCGGTGTGGGGTTCTGTCCCC
>NW_027771143.1:0-294 GCF_054177405.1 Leptonychotes weddellii | reverse complement strand
CGCGCTGCTCCCCCACCCCCCGCGGCTCACCATGGTCTAACAGCACCCTTGCTGCACAATCAAGATTTCAGCGCGGCATGGAGCTCTCTGCAAGACCAGAAAAGGACTGGCCATGTGTCTTTGATGGGCGCAACAGTTCTGCTACCTGGGAGTTTCGGGGGCCTTGTCTGCAGAGGTAACCCTCTCCGGGATGGAATTCCTTTCATACTTCCCTACTTCAGAGGGCTGCCTCCACCAATGACCCGCTTTCTGTTCTGTGAAGACGATTCCTGCCACCCATGGAGGATCTTTTCT
>NW_027771142.1:0-294 GCF_054177405.1 Leptonychotes weddellii | reverse complement strand
CTACATCAAAAACTAATGATGTAATGTATGGTGATGAACATAACATAATAAAAAAATAATAAAAAAATTAATTTGCTTTCACTAAAAAATAAATAAATTAATTAAATTAAATTCCCCTTCTTTCTGCCGTAACAACAAATTTTAAGTTATTGTCTTATGGCCAAATTATGACTAGTTCTCGGGCTACTTAGTGGAAAATCCACTTATATACAGTCCTTTTGACAAACTTCCCATGGAAGATAAGAAGTAAAGCTGCATTTAGCTCTCTTCTCCACAGATCTCAAATGTAAAACG
>NW_027771141.1:0-294 GCF_054177405.1 Leptonychotes weddellii | reverse complement strand
TTGTTGGATAGGCCCTTTAAGTAGGATATAGTGTCCTTTCTCATCTCTTATTACAGTCTTTGGTTTAAAATCTAATTTGTCTGATATAAGGATTGCCACCCCAGCTTTCTTTTGGTGTCCATTAGCATGGTAAATGGTTTTCCACCCCCTCACTTTCAATCCGGGGGTGTCTTTGGGTCTAAAATGAGTCTCTTGCAGAGAGCATATCGATGGGTCTTGTTTTTTTTTATCCAATCTGATAGCCTGTGTCTTTTGATTGGGGCATTTAGCCCATTTACATTCAGGGTAACTATT
>NW_027771140.1:0-294 GCF_054177405.1 Leptonychotes weddellii | reverse complement strand
CCTGGGTGGCTCAGTCGGTTAAGCGACTGCCTTCGGCTCAGGTCATGATCCTGGAGTCCCGGGATCGAGTCCCGCATCGGGCTCCCTGCTCAGCGGGGAGTCTGCTTCTCCCTCTGACCCTCCTCCCTCTCGTGCTCTCTGTCTCTCATTCTCTCTCTCACAAATAAATAAATAAAATCTTTAAAAAAAAAAAAAAAAAGAAATGAAAGACGACACACACACAACACATCAAGTGTGGGTCCATTAGCAGTAAGTTCGGAACGGGCAACAACACTACATGTTTAGGGGTACCTT
>NW_027771139.1:0-294 GCF_054177405.1 Leptonychotes weddellii | reverse complement strand
GTCCCGCCGCCCCGCGCCCTCCAGGAATCTCCCGCGCGGCGCCGGTGGCCCGAGGCTCCCTTTCCCGGCGCTGCGTCCGCCTCCGTCGCTCGTTCCTCTCGCTCGTTCCTCCCTTTTGGCCGCTTGGCCTTTCTGGCTCGCGCTTGTATCCTTTTTTCTTCCTCTCTTTCTCCCGGGTCTCTGTCTCTCTCAGTGTCTCCCTGTCCGTGTCTCTGGCTAACCCTTCATGGCGCCCCAACTCCGTGTGTGTTGTCTCCCCCTTTTTCTCAGCCTCTGGCTCTTCTTCCCTCTTTC
>NW_027771138.1:0-3808 GCF_054177405.1 Leptonychotes weddellii | reverse complement strand
GAGAGAGAAAGAGAGATCACAAGTAGGCAGACAGGCAGGCAGAGGGAGAGGGAGAAGCAGGCTCCCCGCTGAGCACAGAGCCCGATGCGGGGCTGGATCCCAGGAAGCCGGGATCATGACCTGAGCGGAAGGCAGTCGCGTAACCGACTGGGCCACCCAGGCGCCCCTATTACTCAGATTTTAAAAGAAAATTCTACAATAGGCGACATGGATGAACCTTACTGACATTATGCTAAGTGAAATAAGCCAGTTACAGGAAGACAAATGATTTCACATATATATGAGGTATCCACTGATACGAGATGATCTAAAATAGTCAAAATCATAGAATGAAAGAGTGGAATGCTGGTTGCCAGGGGCCAGGAAAGGGGGAATGGGGAGTTCCTAATTAATAGGCATAAAGTTGTAGTTAAGCAAGATGAATAAGCTCTTGAGATAATGCTGTACAACATTGTACCTATAGTCAACAATACTGTCTTGCACACTTAAAAATTTGCTAAGAGGGTAGGCCTCATGTTAAGTATTCTAAACCACAATAAAAACAATTTTTTTTAATTGTCCCAAGAACCCAAACCCATTTCTAACGGACACTCCCTTGCACCGACTTTAACACAATAAACTGCCTGGAAGCAGATTAGAAGGTACTAACAGAGCTCTCTCCCAGCACTGTGTGACGTTAGGGAATTCGCTTAACAGCTCTGGACTTGAGTATCCTCACCACCAAAATGAGTCTCAGCGCAAAGGCAACCCGTCGGTCTGCAGCCCCGGCCACGGGCCGACCTCGCACCGACCTCGCACCAATCAGCGGGACCAAGCGGAGGTCAAGCTGGATCTCAGCTCCTGAGCCAGACCGCAGGCGTGAAAGGGCGAAACGCCGTAGGAGGAAAGAACAAAGCCTGGCCGCGCTGGGTCACTATGACCCAAAGGAAAAGCGTCAGTACGACCAACCCACGGCCTCGTTTCCTAGGCAGCTGGACCAAGAACTCGGCTCACCTCGGGCGGGAATCACGGGCTGGCACCTCCCCTACACTCTGCGCCTCAGTCGCCATCTTAATCAGCAAACTTCTTTCACCGCCCCCATCTCCGGTCCCGCCTCCACGCCTTTGGATTGGCTAAGGTGTTTCCCCCTCTTCCGTGCGATTGGATGACTAAAAATTTCATGATCTTATTGGTCTATTCAAATAGCTAACGGTTATTGGTCGCCCCCAGCCCAGGCGGAAAAGGGTTGGGGAGAAGACCCAGCCCTGAGGCCTGCTGGGAGTTGTAGTTTCTTGTTTTGATGAACCTTTCCGATTCCACCCACTTTTTAAGTTCTTTTTTTTTAAAGATTTTATTTTATTTATTTGAGAGAATGAGAGACAGAGAGCACGAGAGGGCAGAGGGAGAAGCAGACCCCCCGCTGAGCAGGGAGCCCGATGCGGGACTCGATCCCGGGACTCCAGGATCATGACCTGAGCCGAAGGCAGTCGCTTAACCAACTGAGCCACCCAGGCACCCCACTTCTTAAGTTCTGGTCAGAAATCCCAGCCTACGCTCAAATTAAGTCCGGATGTGAAATCTCAGAATTGCAGAACTGCCGAATTTGAAATTGACTTTAAGAACAACTCTCTAAATACAAGATTCGTTTTTGTCTTGACACAGAGATACCTAGAAGAGTAGGTACAGCGCGGCAATCAACAAGTACATGACTGGGGGCGCCTGGGTGGCTCAGTCGTTAGGCGTCTGCCTTCGGCTCAGGTTATGATCCCAGGGTCCTGGGATCGAGACCCGCATCGGGCTCCCCGCTCAGCGGGAAGCCTGCTTCTCCCTCTCCCACTCCCCCTGCTTGTGTTCCCTCTCTCGCTGTCAAATAAATAAAATATTTTTTAAAAAAGAAGTACTTGACTATTACATTTCGATTGCAGCCAGCTTTCTTCAGACAGCCACACAGCGTAGTGGTGGGTCACTTCTGCTTCTTCTTACACGCTCCCTTCTGGCTACCCAGAGAACCCGCAGGTTTTGCCTCTCTGGTCCGAAACAAGGAACCAAAAGCTCCATAACTTTGTCCCTGAATGCTCAGTGATAGAAATAATCATAATTATGCTTGCCTTCCCTGATTCATGAGCTTCTGGTAAGGATTAACAGAGGCAACAGATGTGAGAACATTGTAAACTTAAACCATTAAGGTTTTTTCTGTACTATTTTACCATGCTGGATTTTTCTAGGGATATTTTTCCTGTGGTTCCTTCTGACATGCTTTCACCTGAGGTTCTACCAGCATTCTCCTCCTCCACTAAGTTCTACCCACATGTGTTTCAGTTTCTCAACAAATTCTTCCCTGCCTCAAGCCTTTGCACTTGCTTTTTCTGGCCGGCCCATTTTTCCCTTTATTATTGGTCAGATCTCAGCTTAAATGTCACTGGTTGGGACGGCTTCCATGGTCCCCACTGTATAAATCAGTTTGCTTACTACGCTTTCACAGAGCACTCTGCACTCGCCCTTCATAACTCTTATACAACTTAAAATTATATAGTTGTTTGTGTGATTATTTATTTTAATATGAGGGTTCCCAACTAGACTTCCTACCACGCATGGGCAGAGACGACATCTTATTTTGCTCCCCATGGCTTCTGGCACATAGTGACCTTTCAATAAATAGTTTTTGAACAAGCGAATAAATAAGTCCTCAGATATGATACAAAATAAAAGTTGAATCACATGTTCTAATAGGTTATTTCAATTGATGAATTCATATTAAAAATTTGATGAAAGTGTCAAAATAAAATTGTTTTATTTTATGTTTATTCTGTGTTTTATGTTTAACAGAATATCTTTATTGAGCAAATACATGAAAAGAAACACAAAATTCAACAAACATGTACCAGTGCAATTATTCGTTGAACCCAAGACCGCCTTGGAAAATCCAGGCTGCATATTTGGTATATATACAAAGCAAGGAATACAAGGCTCAAATTCTGCAAAGGATTTCTCCAAAGTATGAACAAGTTTTTGTCCCAGCCCCCTGATACCCAGCATCAACTGACTGACTGATTGGATTAAACTGATGCTTTCACACAGAAGAAATGTTCAAAACTTTAAGTATTACTGCTACAACCAAGTAGAACACCATACAACACTATTTTCTGGCTTATCTGTTTGGATGACATTTTTATACAAAGTCCTTAATGTTTAGAGAAATGCAGCCCAGTATTAAGAGCAGTAAGCCTACTTTCAAATCCTAGCTCCATTACTTCTAACTGTATGACCAACAACTTACTTAACTTTCTGATTCCTTTTCCTCCTCTGTAAAATGAGGATAATAATTCTCAGAGCAGGGGCGCCTGGGTGGCTAAGTCGTTAAACGTCTGCCTTCGGATCGGGTCATGATCCCGGGGTCCTGGGATCGAGCCCCGCGTCGGGCTCCCTGCTCAGCGGGAAGCCTGCTTCTCCCTCTCCCACTCCCCCTGCTTGTGTTCCCTCTCTCACTATGTCTCTCTCTGTCAAATAAATAAATAAAATCTTTAAAATAATAATAATAATAATAATAATTCTCAGAGCAGTATTGTGAAGATTTAAATGAGATAATCTCTGAAACGCTGCTTAGCCTCACAGTGTGTGGCACATATTAAAACTAGATATATATTCAAGGTAATGTGATGAATGTTAAGAATGCTAAACTCCGGGGCGCCTGGGTGGCTCAGTCGTTAAGCGTCTGCCTTTGGCTCAGGTCATGATCCCAGGGTCCTGGAATCGAGCCCCGCATCGGGCTCCCTGCTCTGCGGGAAGCCTGCTTCTTCCTCTCCCACTCCCCCTGCTTGTGTTCCCTCTC
>NW_027771137.1:0-294 GCF_054177405.1 Leptonychotes weddellii | reverse complement strand
GGCTTGATAGCTCATTTCTCTTTAGTGCTGAATAATATTTCATTGCCTGATATACCACAGTTATTTATCCATTCACATATATTGATGGATAACCTGGTTGCTTCTAATTTGGGGGCAATTGTGAATAAAACTGCTGTAAACAATCATGTACAGATTTCTATGTGGACGTAAGTGTTCAACTTATGTAAATACCTAGGAGTGCAGTTGCTGAATCATATGGTATGACGATGTTAAACTTTATAAGAAACTGGCAGACTGTCTTCTTTTTATTTATTTATTTATTTTTATTTTTTT
>NW_027771136.1:0-294 GCF_054177405.1 Leptonychotes weddellii | reverse complement strand
CCTGGGTGGCTCAGTTGGTTAAGCGACTGCCTTCGGCTCAGGTCATGATCCTGGAGTCCCTGGATCGAGTCCCGCATCGGGCTCCCTGCTCGGCAAGGAGCCTGCTTCTCCCTCTGACCCTCCCCCCTCTCATGTGCTCTCTGTCTCTCTCATTCTCTCTGTCTCAGATAAATAAATAAAATCTTTAAAAAAAAAAAAAGAAATTAAATCTACTAATATCTGAAAATCACCTATGCGATAAAAATTGTATTAGGTGATGTAGAAAATATGATAAACAGTAAGATATTATGCACT
>NW_027771135.1:0-294 GCF_054177405.1 Leptonychotes weddellii | reverse complement strand
TCCTTCTGGTACCTCCCAGCCACCAGAGGAAGGTCCCCCGTCAGGAGTCCAGGGAGGACTCAGCAGGGCAGAGGGCACCTCCCAAGGAGCCAAGCCACGTGTTGGTGTCTCCCTCCCCCCACCTGCCCCAGGAGTGCGGTGGCCTTAGCCCCATCCTCAGATGAGGGTGGCTGAGAGGGAGGCCGGGCAGCGCCGCTTGAAGTGCAGGTGACCCCTGCCCAGAGCCTGCGGGGCTGCTGGGGCAAGAGAGGGAGGCAGGCTGCCCCTTCTTTCCTGGGCCCGCACCCCCTCCCC
>NW_027771134.1:0-294 GCF_054177405.1 Leptonychotes weddellii | reverse complement strand
TCCAAACTCATTTTACCCAGCATTACCTTGATCCCAAAACCAGACAAAGACCCCAGCAAGAAGGGAAATTACAGATCAATATCCCTGATGAACATGGATGCCAAAATTCTCACCAAAATACTAGCCATTAAGATCCAGTAGTACATTAAAAGGATTATTCACCATGACTAAGTGGGATTTATTCCTGGGCTGCAAGGTTGGTTCAATATTCTCAAATCAATCAATGTGATACAATACATTAATAAAAGAAAGAACAAGAACCATATGACTCTCAATAGATGCAGAAAAAGCATT
>NW_027771133.1:0-294 GCF_054177405.1 Leptonychotes weddellii | reverse complement strand
TTTGCAAGACTCAGGGGTAAATTTTCCTTGTGAATAGAATCTTCAAATATATGTTAACCAGGTGAGGGCTCTAGCAAATCATTTTTTACAAACCTGAAAGTGTGCATTTGCATGCACTTGGACTGTGCTGCTTAGTCTTTAAAGAGATTGATGCTTTAGAAAGTTTAAAAGTAAGATTTATTTATTTATTTATTTATTTATTTTGATGTAGTGTTCCATAATTCATTGTTTGCATATAACACCCAGTGTTCCATTCAATACGTGCCCTCCTTAATACCCATCACCAGGCTAACC
>NW_027771132.1:0-294 GCF_054177405.1 Leptonychotes weddellii | reverse complement strand
CCCAGCCACCTATGACTTAGCATTCATTACACTTATCAAGCCAAACCATCAGCAGTATAATTAAATTTTGGCTTACCTCTAGCCAGAAAAAAAAAAGTCCTATAACATTTGGACAAACAATGATTTCCTCTTCCCAGAACTTTAATTTCCTCTGTCTATACCTTGTCACTGCTAGACCCTAGCAAGGCCCATAGATTATCTCTCCTAGGTAAGTCTGTGCCCTGAGAAATGGCATCTATTTGAAAATCTTAATTATAAATGAAACCCAACGTTATCAGCTTCTAGTACCAAGTG
>NW_027771131.1:0-294 GCF_054177405.1 Leptonychotes weddellii | reverse complement strand
CCAACATACCCATATAACACATAACATACCTGCAGCTTCAATAATCACAGCTAACCGAATTGATTAGGGAAACCACTATCTGTTCCTTATTATCTTTATATGAAGCAAATCTTGCCTGAAGATAACTCAACTTCTCCTCCCCCTGGGATGTCTCAACCTAGAGTCCTCACCCTGTTGCTGCCCAGTGTTTCATAAAAGGTCCCTGTAACATAGGAGCCCATCCCAGACCCGTCAGCGATGGTTCATTGCTTCCTGTCACCACAGGGTCCATCGGAGCTTGGTCTTTAACTTCTG
>NW_027771130.1:0-294 GCF_054177405.1 Leptonychotes weddellii | reverse complement strand
TTTTATCTGTAACTTTTCTAACCATTTTGGAGGATTATACATGGGCAAAAAGAATAAGCAATCTGTTTCCTTTCTGTGATTTCAAAAGGTGCGGAAAGCATATATCTAAGCAATTTTCCAGGTCAGTCCTAATTTCAAATATGTGCTATTTTTGCCAATCTAAATTGTCATGAATTGTCTTTTCATTTCTTTTTTTTAATTTAAAAAGCATTTTTTATTATGTTATTTTAATCACCATACATTACATCATTAGTTTTGATGTAGTGTTCCATGATTCATTGCTTGCATATAATA
>NW_027771129.1:0-294 GCF_054177405.1 Leptonychotes weddellii | reverse complement strand
GAGGATATTCTGCAAATACCTAGCCTACACTCTTCAAGAGTGTCAAGGTCATAAAGCACAAGGAAAGACTGAGAAACTCTCACAGTTGAAGGGAAGTATGAAGATGTGACAACTAAATGTCATGTGGGGTCCTGAACTCAATCCTAGTACAGAAAAAGGATATTAGTGGAACAAGTGGTAAAATGTGAATAAAATCTGTGATTTAGTTCTAAAAAACAAACAAGACACCTTGCAGTATCTAAACAGCATACAAACTGCTGAGCTGGGACAAGATGTAACTCAGACGCCCCTTTG
>NW_027771128.1:0-3808 GCF_054177405.1 Leptonychotes weddellii | reverse complement strand
AGCGCCTTGGGGGTGGTAGCCTGCCAAGAACTGTGTCTCTGATGGTTACAGTCCTGTGGGATCCAGGAACACTAGCACCCCTGGTCACCAGAGCCTGGACATCAAGGGCATCCCCAGGCGGCAGCCACAAAGACAAGCACCCAAGACGCAAGAAAAACCTCCCCTCCACGAGAGACTGGCGCTCGGGGCTCGGCAGAGGGAAACGCCAAGATGGTGCCCGCCAGTCTCCATCAATGGAGAGGGCCGCCCCCCCACCCGCAAGCCTCCACATGTATGTTAAATCAGACGCCTGCCCCTCAGGCCAATGCTCCAAGACCGTAAAAAAAGCAAGAGAGCCTCTCACACGCAAAGGCTGGTTGTCCCTCCATCTGCTGCCTCCACGTTGGGCCCTGAGGCGGGTGAGTCCAAGCGCATGGGCCCCTTAAGAGCTGTTTTTCGGCTCATTCTAAACTTGTGGGTCTTGCGGATGCCGGCTTTGTTGTTTTTCTTTTTTCTTTTTCTTTTTTTTTTTAAAGATTTTATTTATTTATTTGAGAGAGAGAATGAGAGACAGAGAGCACGAGAGGGAAGAGGGTCAGAGGACGAAGCAGACTCCCCGCCGAGGAGGGAGCCCCATGCGGGACTCGATCCAGGGACTCCAGGATCATGACCTGAGCCGAAGGCAGTCGCTTAACCAACTGAGCCACCCAGGCGCCCCGGCTTTGTTGTTTTTCAAAGCTAGATGTTTTGGGGGTTCGGCAGGTGCTCGTCTTAAGAGTGGGGGGTGACGGATGTGGGGTTCAAACCCTTCACTCTTCGGGGAAAAGCTCACGTTTTGAGTTCCCTGTCAGTTGCAGTGCTGGGGTTGGGGTTCATGGTTACATTGTGTCCCAGCCTCTCCTACCTGCTTAGATGTGGGCCTTTCTTGACGTGGGAGTCAGTTTTTAGTTTGTTTTTTTCAGAAGAAGCTGTTCCATAGATAATGTAGATAAGGTGTGTTTGTGGGAGGGGTGAGTTCAGGATCCTTTTTCGTCACCACCTTGAACTGGAATGGGGCGGGGACCATCTTCCTATTATATATAACCGCGTGTTCACGGACCTTCCTCACTCATACGGTGATCAATTTTGTTCTCACTGAAGAATGGATGACATTCTTTGCCGAAAAAAAAAACTTTTTTATTAATGGTTTCATATTAATGGTTTAGAAATCAAAGATTACCTTAGCCCTTATTTTTCAGTTCCTAAACAACCATGTCAGTAATACATGTCACACATAATAGATAATGATTTAAATAAATTTGTTTCTCAGGATAAGCATATTACTGTTTTCAGGCTATCCTGCCCTATAATTGATACATTTGTTAACATCATGCTTCATTATCTGTGTCTCATGTCTCTTATCTTCCTTTCACTTGTTCTGCTTTGTTATTTTAGCCTTTTGGTTATGGATAAGAAGCAGTAATCTTCTTTTAAGATCTGTGGTTACTTACATATTCTAATTTACAATTCTTGCTTTCATTCTGTGTTCCATATGTTAGAGAATGTTCTCGACTTTATTTTCAGTCAAATAGATCAGGTGCTGGCAAACTTTCTATAAAGGGTGATGAAAGAAAGAACTCTAAAGACCTGACATTTTAGATTTCTTTCTAAGTCAGTATGTCTGTACCTTAACTTTTTGTGGGAATTCATAATGCCTGGCTAGATAAGATTTAATAAACATACGCCCCCCTAGATGAGACTAATTGAAAAGCAAAGGAATGTCCAGAAAACTGGGACTTCTTTGAAATTTCTGGACTGAAAACAGTCAGATCCTTGTTGCCGCTCAATGCACTCAACACTCATCCAGGGAGTAAATGAGAGGAGAAACATTTGTCTTTGGTGGTCACCTACTCCATGTACTCCCTGCCTGCACACACGTCACTCCTCAAGCCGGAGAAAGGGAAAGGACGTCTGCTCATCCAGGTAGGAACTACAGGCACTCCATGCCTGTGATGGAGTGACCATTGAACTCACTTTTTTCTTTCTTTCAGGAGTGCAATATTTACTTTTGATTTCTCTCTGATCTATTTTTCGGTCTGTTATAAACTTGTTAGTTATGGGAACGTCTTTAAGTAAGCAACAGGTTGTCCATAAAGACCAACTTCGTATGCCACTACTCTCCTTTGCAGTGGCAGCCATGCACGACAACTCAGATTGGTGTCTGAGAGCTTTATTTCAGTGTGTGATAACACTTTTTTTGTAAAACAAAAGCCTAACTTATGGCCCATCAAGCATACATTGTAGACCTGCTTTGTAAATGAGTAGCCTAAAGGAAAACCATCATGTCCTTAAAGATATTGATCAATGCTCCTACTCCCTGCATTCCTTGATATTAAAACTTGTGATTCCAGGGGTACCTGGGTGGCTCAGTCGTTAAGTGTCTGCCTTCGGCTCAGGTCATGATACCAGGGTCCTGGGATCGAGCCCCGCATTGGGCTCCCTGCTCGGAGTGAGGCCTGCTTCTCCCTCTCCCACTCCCCCTGCTTGTGTTCCCTCTCTCACTGTGTCTCTCTCTGTCAAATAAATAAATAAAATCTTAAAAAAAGATAAATAAATAGAACTTGTGATTCCTGCCTATATGGTAATCTGTAATCTTTTGAGCTTTTACAAGATATAAAAAAGTACAGAACTCTTTGAAAACTGTTCAGTCTACAGACACTTTCTTCCCTGTGAAGAGTGTGTTTCCTGGGCAGCTGTCCTAACTTGGGCTTGAATAAAGTTTCTTTCTTACTTTTAGAGATTCTATAAAGTTTGTTCATTTTGTGTCAACAAGGATCAGGTTGTAAATACTTTCAGATTTGTGGGCTGTATGATATCTTTTGCGATCACTCAGTTATGCTGTGGTAGTATTGAAGTAGCCATAGACAATACATAGATGAATAGACATTGCTGATTTCCAATAAAACTTTATCAAAAAAACAGGAGGCAGGACAGATCTGGGGTGCCCAGTATATAGATTTGCCTATTCCCCCAAATATCACAATCTTTGTCTTAAAACAAGTTTAAAATGAACGGCAGTATAGCATCACACAAAATTTGCAGTTACAATTCAGAGCTTTTGGTCCCAACGGCACCAACTCACTTGCTGTGTTATCTTACCTGTCACTTAATCCCTCTGAATTTCAGTTTCTTCCAACACTGCACCAGAATTCACAGATTTACGGTTATGACTAATTGAGATAATATTTGACAAGGCTTTATTAATTTAAAAATTAGCCTGGGTTCCTTCCCTGAACTATAGCCATTTGCTTGAAGTCTATCAGCTTAAAAATAAAATTTGTTTTATCTTCTAATTCACATTAAACTTACCTTTTAATTCTCTCTCTCTTTTTTCTCTTACACACACACACACGCATGCATGCGCACACACAAATATCTTGTGATGCATCTTCATTATTATTATTTTATATATTCTTTTTTTTTTTTTTAAAGATTTTAGTTATTTATTTGACAGAGTTAGCAAGAGCAGGAACAGAAGCAGGGGGAGTGGGAGAGTGAGAAGCAGGCCTCCCGCCGAGCAGGGAGCCCGATGCGGAGCTCGATCCCAGGACCCTGGGATCATGACCCGAGCCGAAGGCAGACGCTTAACGGCTGAGCCACCCAGGTGCCCCTATTTTATATATTCTTAAGCTGGTATGTGTTACATTTTTTAGGAGCCCTGCCTCATCCGTTCTTTTTTTTTTATGGGAAGATATTTTATTTTATTTTATTTCATTATGTTATGTCAGTCACCATACAATACATCATTAGTTTTTGATGTGGTGATCCACGATCCATTGTTTTCGTATAA
>NW_027771127.1:0-294 GCF_054177405.1 Leptonychotes weddellii | reverse complement strand
TCTCTCTCTTGGACAATTGCTTTGACTTTCTAGATGGTTCCCCTGCCTCTTGCCCATCTTCTACCACCCCACAAATCAGTTTCTACATCTGATCTTTTTTTTTTTTTAAAGATTTTATTTATTTATTTGACAGAGAGAGAGATAGTGAGAGCAGGAACACAAGCAGGGGGAGTGGGAGAGGGAGAAGCAGGCTTCCTGCCGAGCAGAGAGCCCGATGTGGGACTCGATCCCAGGACCCTGGGATCATGACCTGAGCCGAAGGCAGACGCTTAACGACTGAGCCACCCAGGCACC
>NW_027771126.1:0-294 GCF_054177405.1 Leptonychotes weddellii | reverse complement strand
TTACCTTATTAAATGTGTGGGCTAAGGGTAAAATACATTGTGTGGGTCTAGCATCAGTTAAAAATAAGAGTGGGAATTAAGGGTGGGGGTATGGATATTTTTAGGGATTGAAACATGTATTCCAAATGTTGCCTTAGCCATTAATGGTGTAAGTTGAATTATCAAGTAAAGACTGAGCGGTCAAAGTGGAGAAAAGCTCGCCAGCATGAGAGGAAAACAGGTCATCATGGTTCTCCTACTATTGTGGGTTTCTAACTGGCATACTTGAGGCCTGGATGGTTTCTGACATAGCAC
>NW_027771125.1:0-294 GCF_054177405.1 Leptonychotes weddellii | reverse complement strand
TGCGGGTGGACGGCAGTGCGACCTCGGCTGCCAGGCGCTGGACACCTCCAGGCAGCCGGCTGCTGGGTGGGACTCTCCCTTCATCACCCCCAGAACCCTGCCACACTGCTACGAGGCTCCACACTCCATCTTCCAGGAAACGCGGGGTCACAGATGAACTGACCTACCGAGAGCATGCAATGAATAAGCGGCAGAGCGCTCCCGCCAGCCCGCTGTCTCCTGTCCCGCCGTCCTGCTGTCCCCTGTCCCACCGTCCCGCTGTCCCCTGTTCCGCCATCCAGCTGTCCTGCTGTC
>NW_027771124.1:0-294 GCF_054177405.1 Leptonychotes weddellii | reverse complement strand
TGGTACAGATCAATTGCTAGAGATGCCTTTATACATCAGATGTATTTAAGAGATACATTGATTCAGTCACTCAGAATAAATCAGAGCTCATCTAATGGGAGGTTAAGATACTAAAGCACATCAGTTTCAATTTTCCTGCAGTTTTCATCCTCCAATTGTATCTGAAATTTAGTTGTCCAGACAGTCCCAAGATACTGACGGAGACATGTAGTTAATTTTTCCATTAGAATCTAAGATGCTGTGAAAGGTAGGCAGATCATTCTCAGGAAACTTGACTCCTTTTTTTTTTTTTTT
>NW_027771122.1:0-294 GCF_054177405.1 Leptonychotes weddellii | reverse complement strand
CTAGACCAAGGTTTTACAGAAGTATTTTAATTCAACATGTAGAAGACGGAACTGATATGAAAGCCATTATGTAGATGTCTGGGAGTTCAAATTTTTACTGAGTTAACAAACCATGATGAATACTGAAGAATGGATGGTACATTTGATGCTTTTGTCTCAGTTGTCAGATGACCTTAAGACACCAATACTGATCCAGAATAACAGTGAAATGCATAAAGATTTCAGTGTGTGGTTACCTTTCTCCCTCTTCGGATGCCTAAGATTTGTGTCTCTAATTCCAAAGATTTAAGTAAT
>NW_027771121.1:0-294 GCF_054177405.1 Leptonychotes weddellii | reverse complement strand
GTGAGATCATATGATACATGTCTTTCTCTGTTTGACTTATTTCACTCAACATAATACCTTCCAGTTCCATCCACGTCGTTGCAAATGGCAAGATCTCATTCCTTTTGATGGCTGCATAATATTCCATTGTATATATATATATACCACATCTTCTTTATCTTTCAAATGAAGGCATGAGACTGGGTCATTTTCAATCAACTTTCTTTTTTTTTCTTTCTTTCTTTATTTCCTTTTTTTTTGCATGATACAAATTCTGGCTATACTATAAATTATTCATGGCCTCCTTTTTTTTTT
>NW_027771120.1:0-294 GCF_054177405.1 Leptonychotes weddellii | reverse complement strand
GGGGTCTCAACTAGTACCTATCAGAATGGATCAACTAAGACCACACAAAGACATTTATCAGGAAACTGTAAATCTCTGGATACAAAGAGAAGATCCTATAAACTTTTCTAGAATAAAAATCTCACATTAAAATAAAAGGATTTTAAAAAGTCAAATGATTTCAAAATTTTCAAAAGGTAGACAATAGGGCACCTGGATGGCTCAGACGTTAAGTGTCTGCCTTCGGCTCAGGTCATGATCCCAGGCTTCTGGGATCGAGCTCCATATTGGGCTCCCTGCTTAGCAGGGAGCCTG
>NW_027771119.1:0-294 GCF_054177405.1 Leptonychotes weddellii | reverse complement strand
CCGGGGGCCTGCAGCGGACCCGGGGGGAAGCCTGCACCTCCTGGGGACCCCAGCCTCCCTGGCTGGGGATCGGACGCACCTCAGGATCCCGTGCAGCTCAGAGGGAAGCCCCGGGCGGCCAGAGGGTGGCTGGCACTGCTCACCTGTGACTGCTCCAGACAGGGCTGCTGTGAGGGAGGGAATGAGCACAGAGCCCCACGTGCAGGGGCCTGGCGGGCACGGTGGCCCCTAACACTCCGCACAGCGCACGCCCCAGCCCTAAGCCTCGCAGTCGTTAGCTCCGTTTTCTACTGT